>NC_092873.1:338600776-338900776 GCF_028372415.1 Notamacropus eugenii | reverse complement strand
ACCTTCTTTGCCTCAGTTTCCTCATCTGTGAAATGAACTGCAGAAGGAAAGGCGAACCACTCTAATGTCTCTGCCAAGAAAATCCTAAATGGGGTCATGAAGAGTTGGACACAAATGAAATGACTGAACAAGAATAGCAATAAAAGTTGACTCAGAATTAAATATAAGGAAGTGATATCGTCAAGAAAAGGGCAGCAGACCATGCAAAGACATGGAGATGAGAAATGGAAGGTAATGTATGAGGTGTTCTTGCTCTGGAGAGACCAAGTCAGTTTGGGCCAAAATGGGGAGTAATACATAATAAGCAAGGAAGGTAAGTTGGAGTCAAGCTGTGGAGGGTTTTAAACTATAAAATGAGGAGTTTGCATTGTATCCTAGGGGTAAGGAAGTTCCATTTTCTATCAGCCTTGTCCCATTATTTCTGAAATTCCCCTGCCAGCTTCTTCTAGCCAGAAGACTCAGAGCAGGCCTCAAGGGCCAGCACAGATAGAACCATCAACAGAGTCTGTGCCTTCTCACTTCACTGCACTGACTTCTACAGACCTAACATTTCTGGCAGCTGTTTACAAAGTGCTTTCCTCAGTCCCACAGGCCAGTGGCATTCACAAAAACTCTATGAGATAAGTAGTACAAGCATTAAGATAACCATTTTACTGAGAAGGAAACTGAGGCTCAGGTCCTTCAACCTGTAAGCTGATGAGCAAGGGACTCAAATAGGCCTGATTCCTGATTCAGTGTCCCTCTGAGGAATCATTGAAATGTTTAAATGTAATGGTTGCCTTAGGAGATTGTAATCAACAACAGGCTAGAGATTCTTAATTTATTTTGCAGTCTGGTGAACCTATGGACCCTCCTCTCAGACTTTTTTCTTTTTTTGCCTGTATTCGCAACTAAAGGAAATACTACACATCAATCAGAGGTGAGTGAAGACAAAGACATAATTTTTTTTTCCTATCCAAGTTCATAGAAGGAATGATTTTCTTTTCTGATGGATAGCAACCTTTAATTTCTATTTGAGATTCTAAATTCATAAAGGGAGCAATGGGGTGTGCCTCCTGGAATCTTCCAGATACAAATTTTTCCTGAAGTCATTTCAGTTCCTCTACAGGGGTTATTAACCTACATCCCCAAGTGGTCCATGGATAAATTTGGGGGCTCATGTTAAGAACTCCTGCGTAGGGGAACTGGAAGGACCTTTGGAACATTCTGAATCTGGAAGGTTCCTGGAGGCACACCCTATTTATCCCTCCCTTAATTATTTCACTGGGTAGCTAGGTGATGTAGTGTTAGGCCTATAGTCAATAAGACCTGAGTTTAAATCTGGCCTTAGACACTTCCTAGATATGTGACCCTGGGCAAGTCACTTAACCCTGTTTGTCTCAGTTTTCTCATCTGTAAAATGAGCTGGAGAAGGAAATGGCAAATCACTTTGCCAAGAAAACCCCAAATGGGGTCACCAAAAGTCAGACATGACTGAAACAACTGAAACAGCTCAACAGAAATTCTGTTAAATCTGTTAGATTCCCATATGTTCTTCAAAACTCAACAACAACAGTTTCCTCCAAAGTAGAGATGTTAAGGTTGGGATCTGCCAGAAAACATCATCTTCTGTCTAGTGAGTCAGGATCAGACCCCCTCTCTGGCTGACTTTTTAGTGCCACTGTACATTTCCAGCCTTATCATATGTTAGCCCCCTCCTCATCCACTACCCTCCATGGAAACTGAACTACTGACCACTGTCCTACAAATATATACTTTATTTTTCCCACTTCCATGTCTTTTCTTATACTGTTTCCTATGCCTGGAATGTGCCTCTCTCAACCATATCATCTGATACATTCCTACATGCTCTTTTGTAATGTTAATTAGAGTTAAAGATCTTCCTGGCTCAGGCTCATTAATAGACCTGATACCTTTTGTTAATTTCTAATGAGGCACTGGGTCTCCAGGGTCATGATGCCCTCCAGCTCTGAATAGTGTATATATACTCTGAAGTGAGGTTTTACTTTGGAGTTTACTCTTTGGAAGAAGGTTCGTGTGCCAGACAAGACTCTGGGCAGCCATTACGGAATTTCAGGGCTTTGAAAGCCCAGCTGTTGGTGCTTCTCTCTCTGGTAACTATGTCTGTATGTAATGCTCAGACAGCTGGATCTGTCTGTTGATCTGATGTATGTATTGCTTATGGTCAGACAGTTAGAAGCCCTGTCCATTGGTCTTTATTTCTCTGCTTGTATTTTCTCTGTTGGTGAATGTAATTAAAGAAGGTTGTTGACCTCTCAAAAGTTGCTTTCCTTTTAGAAAAGCAGATCTAAGAACCTATACAGCAGGCCCTCCTGTGTATGCCGGGATGTTTGCTGTTACATCTTTAAAACTCAACATCAGCCATGCTTCTTCCATGAAACCTTCCCTTATGTCCTTTCTCCTCCAGACTTTACCTTTTTGGTAACCCTGGACGATGATAGTAATAATGAAAATAACAATTTATGTAGCACTTTAAGCTTTACCAAGTGCTTTACACATATTATCTCATTTTATCCTCATAGTGAGAATCATTGTACCCATTTTACAGGTAAGGAAACCAAGAGTCAGAAAAGTTAAATGACTTAACCAGGGTCACACAGCTAGTAAGTGTTTAAGGCTAGATTTGAATTCAGGTCTTCCAGATCCCAGGTCTAGCAATCTAGCCACTTTGCTGTCCAGCTGGAATTTAATGAAGGTTGTGTTGTAGAGGATGTCCAACTCTGTGTGACCCAATTTGGGGTTTTCTTGGCAAAGATACTGGAGTGGTTTGTTATCTCCTTCTCCAGCTCATTTTACAGATAAGGAAATTGGGACAAACAGGGTTAAGTGATTTGCCCAGGGTCACACAGCTAGGAAGTGTCTGAGGCTAGATTTGAACTCAGAGAGATGAGGGTTCCTGACTCCAGGCCCAGTGTTCTATGCACTATGGCACCACCTAACTGCCCATAGTAGAAAATAGAGATGTGAGCTATACAGTTCATTTTATTAGTATAGAATTCCTCAGTGAGGAAATTCCCTCTCTCAGTGCAGTTCAGCAGAGAAGGTTAAGGTTAGGGTTCCTTTCCACTTACTCACAACTTTTAATATTGAAGAATTACCTACAACACTAAAACTGACCTACTCAGGGTTACATAGTCAATATGTGTCAGATGTAAGACCTGAACCAAGGTTTTGTTGGCTTTAAGGCTGACTTTCTATTCACCACACCACATGGTCTCTCACACTGCCTTGAATGTAATATTGTATAATATAGTTACATTTGTGCATTATAGTTACATTTGTATAATAACCCCCTGTTTGTATCATAAGCTCAAGGTATGTAGGAGAGCAGAAACTGTGTCTTATCTAAATTCTATGTCTTCCCCTCTATGGAGAACGGTGCGACGCACCCAGCAGGTGGTTAATAAAGCTTGTTGAGTGAATGAATGAATTTATGATTTCCTTTAAGGCCCAAATGAAACTGGAGAACTATGGCTCCTGAAGAGGTAAGCTCATTTTCCTCGCTGAACTAGCTCTCCCACAGATCCTGTATGGGGTCTTGATTTTGAGAAGAGAAAAATAGCTCTAAATCCAAGTAGCAGATAAAGGGCTCTTGCAGTTCCACCAGGCTAGTGCTGAATTCTGGACAAGGATTAATTAATGGCTCCAGCCCTCGAGAACCTCATCAACTTGGCCAGAAGCTTCATCCATCTCAAGTTTCACATCTGAGAGCAAGCCACAGAGAGTCCGAAGAGAGACAATTCAAAAAACTGGTGCCCCCCAGGCAGAGGAAGAATGAGAGGAGGGAACAAGAACCACCAAGTGGCGTTAGTACATTTGTGCACAAACTCAGGCGCATACTTATGGGTATGTATATACTTTCAGAGTCAGGGTGCTACATTTTCTCCTCAGGGTTTCAGGATGTCCTAGGAGTTAGGAGGGGGTCAAGGGGTTGAGTCTCTTTTCTCTGTCATCAGCTCAAGCCCCTAACAGGTATGTTTCTCCTTCCATTGTTAGGAGGTCAGTAATTAGAATTCTAATTTAATTTAATCACTTAACCTTCATTCATTTTTACATAAAGATGTTTACTTCAAAGATATAGCCAGAACAAACATACAAACATTTTTCTCAACACCTCTCCCCAAACCAGCTCATTCTCTGGGGTGGAGGAAGAAATAGGCTCAACCTTAGCTCAGTTCCTACATAGCATTGATCTTTTGAGGGGAAGGAATTAGGGTTAAGTGACTTGTCCATGGTCACCCAGTTAGTAACTGTCTGAGGCCAGATTTGAACCTCCTGACTCCAGAGTTGGTACTCTATCCACTATACCACTTGGCTGCCCCCATAGCATTGATCTTACCAAGTTCACATAAAAAGTTAACATCTATACTGGATGCATCTCAGCTTCCACTGAGTGGGAAACCTGAAGGTTTTCCAAAAGATCACACCTTGCTTTGCCCCTTTGGGCATCAATTTTGAGCTAGGTGCAATTTTAGGATTGAACTCCTATTCCTGTATTCCTATGACTTTCTCTCCCTATTTCTTGAAATTCCCAAAGTCAGAGACTCCATTCCGTTCTCTTACACACTAAGATCAAAGGAATCACTGAGACCCCTCAGAAAATATGGATGCAAAATAAACCATAGCTGAAGCTAACAGGCTTTTCTGAATGCCTCCACAACCAAAGGGTTTTTTCTTCAATACAAGGTTAACTGACCAGAACTATGCCTTCTCCACAAGCTGGCTTTCCAAAAAGCACTTGGCTTATATGTCATCATGATTCTCCTGAAAGCAAACTTCCCAGGCTTTCCACATGAAGCAACACCATCGCAGATATTCTGCCTATGTGCCAGACCCTTATTATACTCATGAGAGTCTTAGGACAGTATAGTAAGAGGGGTAAGCAATTCTAGTACATCACATGGAATCAAGATTGTTGAGTTCACATTCTGGGTAACATTTAGCTGTATGTTCATGGACAAGTTAATAAATTTCTCTAATCTCTAGTTTTTTCATATATGAAATGGAAAGGAGAACATAATTCCTACCTCACAAAATGCTATATAAATATGAGTTACTATTATTAACAAAAAAAGAAGAGAGTATGAGGACCCCTCAATGGTTCCAGCAATCCAGAAGAGAACTGGTGCATCAGTGTGTCACCTTCACATTTCCCCTCAGCCTCTACTTTCTGCATCTGACACTCCCATACCCACCCACTTACCACAGTTCCTTGAGAAAGCTGCCAAGACTGCTACAGTCCCTCCAAATCTAAATTTATGGAAGAGCTTAGATACTTGTAAAGAGGGCCTAAAGCCACAGGATACATAAACTCAAGGCAGAAGGGCATAGCAGAAAAAGACTTTAAGAACTAGATCTATCCCAAGATGTTCCACTTAGTAGCTTTTTTTTTTTTTAATTTTTATATTTTTTTATTTGTTTTCAGTGTTCTACAATCACTTCCATATAACTTAGATTTTTTTCCCCTTACCTCCTCTCCTCCTTCCCCCCTTCCTTTCCTGAGATGGCATACAATTTTATATAGGTTCTACACATACATTCCTATTAAATACATTTTCACCTTAGTCATGTTACATAGAACAATTAAAATGAATAGGAGAAATCAAAAAACAAACCAAAACATAATACAAAAGAAAATGATCTGCTTCATTCTGTGATCAAATGGATGTGGAAGGCATTTTGCCTTAAGAGACCATTGGGAGTTTTTTAAGTCCTTGCATTGCAATGAAATTCTAAGTCTACCAGAAAAAAATTCTTGCACACTATGGTTGTTGCTGTGTACAAAGTTCTCCTAGTTCTGCTCCTTTCTCTCAGCATCAGTTGATATAAATCTTTCCAGACCTCTCTGAAGTCTTCTTGTTCATCATTTCTTATAGCACAATAGTATTCCATTACATTCATATACCACAACTTGTTCAGCCATTCCCCAATTGATGAGCATCCCCTTGATTTCCAGTTTTTGGCCATCACAAAGAGAGATGCTATAAATATTTTTGTATATGTGGGACCCTTTCCCATTTTTAAGATCTCTTGGGGATACAGTCCTAGAAGTGATATTGCTGGGTCAAAAGGTATGCACATTTTTGTAGCCCCTTGGGCATAGGTCCAATTGCTCTCCAGAATGGCTGGATCAGCTTGCAGCTCCATCAACAATGAATTAATGTTCCAACTCTCCCACATCTTCTTCAACATTTATCATCATCCTATTTTGTCATTTTAGCCAATATGATAGGTGTGATGTGGTATCTCAGAGTTGTTTTGATTTGCACCTCTCTAATCAATAGGGATTTAGAGCATTTTTTCATATGACTATAGATAGCTTTGGTTTCTTCCTCTGAAAACTGCCTGTTCATATCCTTTGACCATTTATCAATTGGGGAATGACTTGTATTTTTGTACATTTGACTCAGTTCTCTGTATATTTTAGAGATGAGGCCTTTATCATATGAGCATATAATTTATCTTATAAACATGAGGTCAAAAAGTTAGTCAGTGGCAAAATCAGCATCTCACTTAGTAGCTTTTTGACAAGTCATTTCTCCTTAGACTTTAGGATAAGCAGACTGGTGACAGAATTCTCTGAATCACATGATTCCAGGAAAGTGATAATCTGGACACAAGATCATCCATTCTTCTTTGGTTTGGGTGGGACAATAGCCCTTTAATTGGCTTCAGATCTTTCAAGCTATGCATATGTCTGAAGGACCCTCTGTCTTCCACAGTCCACTATGCTGTCTCCTGTCTATCTTTTAGACAGTTCTGAGGAGTCCATCTACTTTAGAAATTTCTCTGGGATTCACTATAAGAAAAGTGATATTCTCCTACATGCCTACCCCCATCTTAGTGCAAAGTTCCACAGACCACCCATATGCTCTTCCTCCTTATCACCCCATGATAACCCTTAACTTATAGGCAATGTGAATACTTTAATTAATTTACCATAATTAATTTATAATATAATCATTGGATGTTTCTTAGTATGCTGTCTATATACCCTCTTAGTCAAGGAGGCATAAACCTATGAAGAGTATAGACTGAATCTGCATTATATCTATTACACTTGTGTATGACTTGATATGAGTGCTTAGACCAGTGCTACTCATAAATGAGGCATTTGATAAATGTCTCTGGATACACAGAGCCACAAATTCCTTAAGGGGACAAGACTTTACTCCAGAACACTGACATCTACTGGAGGAGTCCTCCACCTCTTGGCACAGTTCTTGAAGAGAATCACTAAAATAGAGAAGGTTCAACAGCCCCTGGCTGCAATCCCCAGGGTCCTATTGCCATGATGCCTCTGTCCAGGCACATATCTTTCTCCTTCCTTCCATTCCATCAAGAGATAAGGGACAAAACTCTGGGAGGTTGCACCTGCTGACCCATCTTAATATAACTACATCTGCGGTGGAACTGTCCTCTGTATCACCATACCACTTCCTTGAGTATGGCTACATCTCAGGAGGGCTACAACTCTATGCAAACTCACCCCCAACCAAAATTAATTTGCCCCAGGTGCAGTTTGGGCTTACTATACCTGTGATGTGACATAGTGTCCTAAGCTGAAGACTCAACTTTGACACTTATTTACTGTGATCATGCACATAAATATATTATATTTAATAAATATATTAGTTTCTCTGAATCTCAGTCTTCTCATCTATAAAACAGACAAAATGATACTTGGGCTACCTACCTCTTACCTCTATAATGAGAAAAACATTTTATAAATTGTAGTATCATGGAAATGTGAGCTGATTTCTATTGTTATTATACCAACCACCAGGGGGAACCCCTGAGTGAGTTCAGACATTGAATGTCGCTAGGTTGCTATGGTAGGGTCGTTATGGTAACTGAGCACAAGCGGTATATGCCCTCCAGGTAGGCTCCGACAGTCTCTCAAACTAAAGCAACAAAGCCCTTTTTTTTCTTTTTTTCCCCTGGTGCATTCACTGCTTTTGTACAAAAGGAAAGGAAAATAGGTCCAGGGTTCTATGCAATGCCTGGTTTGGGCACTTTTGTAAGGTTTATGGTTGATAACATTAGCTCTCTGCTCCAGCCTGTAGCCCAGTCTGATTGGACAAAAATATCATGCATCTCTGAAAAAGGGAATTCCTCCTTTATTCCTTATTGAATTAATTAAGAAGTCTTTGAGTATTTTGTTGGTCAACGGACTTTAAAGCCACCACTCCTGATGGTCCTCCAACATCCTAGTTGGAAACCAGGAGTGAGAGAAAGTGAATGGCACAAGCAGACTTCAGGCTTCTCCCTGAGTAGAAAGAAAGGGACAAGAAGAAAGGAGGAGGAGAGAATCGCTATCTCTTTCTCCAGAGATCAGCTTGGTGAGCAATGCAGATTTAGGCCAGTCCACAGTCCATACTCCAGCCATCTCCCTCATTCCCTGCTCTCAACAAATACTGCTTTCGCTCTTGATCTGTGATGGCTCTCTACGATTCTTGGTGTTCTCATCTCCTTCTTCATCCTACAAACCCCTTCCAAATAAATGTCAGTGGAGACCCCAGAACCTGAGAATTCTGAGTAAACCTCCTAGCCAGCAGGTTGGTTTCCTCCCCTAAGACTTTTGGTCACTACTTGCTGTGGACAGGGCAAGAAATAGAACCATTTACATTCTAATTCACAGAAGGGTCAGCAATTGCTTGTTTCCTTGTTCTTCCTGTAACAAGGCCTGATTACAGAAAAGAGCTTAGGACTGACTGCCTTTCAAAGATGGAAACAGATGAACCAGAGGCTAAAGGACCACTTAGGTGGGCAGAAATCCATTTTGGATTACACTCAGCATTCAGAGAAGCCATATTCTCTCAGCACCAGTGCCAGAGTACCAGCTGCAACAAATCTGCAGCTGATAATTTGTTGTCCTGGTCTGCTATCCAGCCCCACTTCTGGCCCCTTCACCCTAGCCTAAGCAGCTCAGAAAGGAAACTATTATAGGTCTGAAACCCCCACCTCTGCATGTAGGTCCTCTCAAGGCAGAGGTACAGGTAGCTACAGGTAGCAGGCTTGACACATAGAAACTACTCAAAATAATATATGTATTCTTCAAAATATCTTTTGTTTTTGTGTTCGTCCTTCGTTGCCAAAGAAGACCATGCCATCAGAGAAATGATGACATGACTTGCATTCGACTTTGTTTTGAGTGAAGGAGGGCTGTGCAGATCACCAGCCTCACTTCTCAAGAGCCACCTGAATCCAGTGACCAGATATTCATCAGGATGACTGGAGAAGACCCGGAGTGCACTGGGAGACCTTGGGCCTTTTAGGTCAAGGTCTTTGCAGGTACTCACTTAGGGTAGAGTCTCACTAAAGCAGCCGCCCACATAACAAGTAATCCCTGACAATGGGATTGTTTATGTAATAAGGAAATATCTGTGGAAATAGGCCCATTCATATACAACCTAACCTTGCCTGTAGGGGAGTCAGTTCGGGGATTTTGTTCTGCCTTCCAAAGTTCCCATATCTTTAATGTCTCACACATTCCTAATGGTTTTAAGAATGTTAGCACCATCAGGGACCTTGTTGTTCAGTTGTGTGTGACTCTTGGTGACTTCATTTGGGGTTTTTTTCTTGGGAAAGGATACTAAAGTGGTTTTTCATTTCCTCCTCCAGTTCATTTTAAAGATAAGGAACTGAAGCAAAATGGGTTAAGTGATTTGCCCAGGGTAACACAGATAGGAAGTATCTAAGGCTAGATTTGAACTCATGAAGGAGAGTTGTCCTCATTCCACGCCCACCGTGCCACCTAGCAGCTAGACCAGAGCCCCTCAGAGATCCTTTATCCCCTCACCTTATTTTTAACAAATGGGAAAAATTTTACATATGTGTATATAGGTGTGTGCATAGCGAGAGAGATTATACACGCATATATAGTATATTTTTCATACACATACATATTTAATGCACATTTTATATATGCATATATACATATAAGAGACATATATAATAGCTAACATTTACAGTGCTTTGAGGCTATATAGTATATTTAATCCTCATAACAACCCTGTGAGTTAGGCTCTATTATTATACCCATTTTACATTTAATGTGGAAGCTGAGACCGAGAAAACTTAAGTGACCCGTAAGGTTGCTAATTGTCTAAACTGAATTGGAACACAGATATTTTTGGTTTCAAGTCCAGCACTCTCTCTACTGCACCTGAGAGGACAGGTGACAGACTCAAAGTCTCATAGAAAATGAATGACTCCACTATGACTAGTGTTCTGTTTTGTTTTTTTAGCATATCATAAGTAAGCCATAACTTTACACTGGCATTACTGTCAGCTCACTTTCCAATGATGTTGATACTTCAGTTCAGTTCAGTTCATTTGATCCAAATGATTCTCTTTGCTTGGGTGAAACTATCTGGTATAATGGAGAAAGTGTTAGCCTTGGAATTAGTAGATCTAGAATAAAATCCTTTCTCAGTCAGTCAATTGATAAGCAGCTATTTTAATTGCTTGCTATGTGCCAAGCACTGGGAATACAAAAAAAAGACAAAAGTTGTTCCTGCCTTCAAGGAGCTTACATTAGCTATGTGACCATGAGAAAATTAATTACCTTCTCTGACTCTCAATCTTCTCATTTAAAAAATGGGGTATATAATACTTATTTTACCTAGTATTGTTATGGGAAAACCTCAGACTATTATACATGGTGTTGTGCAAAGCAACTGGAACAAGGTAACAATAAAATATATTGACATCCAATAAATCTTGTAACTTTTTTATAGCTTAAAAATGAATTTAACTGTTATGTCCTCCTTTTACAGAAATAAAGGAAATGGCATTGAGGTTGCAAGATTTTTATACATATTTTAAAATTCTTCACCATAAAATCATACAACATATTGAATATTAAGTATTCTTTGACAAAGTCTACTTTTTTAGTCCAGTATTCATTATAGCCCATAGGTTTTCACTAGGGATTAAATCAGGATAGTTCTGAGTCCAGAGAAGTATATTCATCTTCTTATATCAAATAAAGTTCTTAACATTTTGTGACATGTGACCTGCAATAAGGCCATGGTCTAGTATTCCATTGCTATTTGTGAATTTTTAGAATTCTGGAAAAACTACTTTTCAGTATATCAATATAATTTTCAGAGCTGATCATTCCTTTATTGGGGATAAAACTTCTGGACCAACTGGAATCCCCAAAATATTTTATAGGGTGGATGTTTTACTGCATGGATCTTACAGCATCCCCCTGAACTTCTGATAAATTTAGATACAGTTTTAAATGAAAAATGAGTCTCAACAATAAAAATGACCTTTTTTCAATATCCAGTACTCCAGTCTTTGTCTTATCCTACCTATGCTAAGCATGTTTTAATTTGTAGCAATGGTTGGCAGCTGATTGGGGTCCACTTGTTTTTTACTGGTCATAAGCTGTTCCTCCCACTTCAAGAACCCTACTTGTCACTGTACAGGAATCAATAACAATCTCTGAAGCTTCCATAAACTGCCAAAGGTTTATTTTATTGTTTTCTGAAGACTAAGCAGCCTGTTTTGTAGGAATAGTTTGTCAGTTCTTGACTTCTTTTTATTTTCAACTACATTTTCCTTTGCACTTTGGCGTAACTGATCCTATTTCATTGTGGGTTTGAATGAGTGATGCAGTGGATAGAGTTCCAGGCCTGGAGTCAGGAAGACTCATCTTCCTGTATTCAAATCCAGCCTCAGATACTTACAAACTACATGATCCTGGACAAGTCACTTAAAAGTGTTTGCCTCAGTTTCTTCATCTGTAAAATAAGCTGGAGAAGGAAATGGCAAGGCACTCTAGTATCTTTGCCAAGAAAACTCCAAAGAGGATCATGAAGAGTCAGATACAACTGAAAAACTATTGAAATTGAATGATTCTTGAAATGCTTGACTTATCCACACTAGCAGCAGCTGCAATGTTTCTAACAGTCATTGAAGTGTGCTCTTTGAGAAAACCTACTTTTGTCCACTTTTTAAAACCTACAGTATCAAAAATACAACAAAAGCAGGTAATGAAACACATGGATGGCATGAAATCTAGCACTCTAAACTGACAGCTAAACCAAATCTGGGAAATCAGATCAATCCAGCTTCCTCTGGTCAAAGTCAAATGTCCTGACTCAGCCTACTATTAGCAGAAGAAAATATGGCATTACCATTGCTATCACAGAGTGAAACTGTATCAAACTCATTCTCTGCCCCAAGTAAATCACACACACTGCAAATGTAAACTATTATGATTCAAAAGGGATCACTGTGTCCCTTTATTTTCAGCAGCAGATGTCTCTGGCACGTTGGTCTAAAGATTTCCAGATGTGCTGTCTCAAAGCTCCAGATTCTTTCCAAGAGGGAAGATAAAAGAGCAACCACCCACAGTGCTGGCATCTTCAAGGGCTATCCCAGACAGAGTCATACCTAGGGCAGGTCATCTAGGGCTTTTCCTCAGGCACACATTTGGAAAAGGCATAGGAAGAGAGTATTTTGCTTCCTTCCCTTAAAGTTACTACTGTCCCGGTACTTCCAGATCTTCAATCAGTTCTCCCTGTGATATTTGAGACAGAAGGCAAGAGAGTTAGGGGCGTATCACTGGCATTGTAAGTCATTGTAAGAGGAGGAATAGGAGAGGACAGACCACTCCCTTTAGCTGTGCAGGAGCACCAATCTGAGTCCTTACTTCTGGGGGATGAGCCCTGGAAAAGGATGGTGTGAGGTCTCTGGTGGCAGATATTGAGAGAGGAGAGTGAAGAAATGAGCTACTCTATCTCCCTCCATTACTGCCCCTGCAGTAAGACTGGGGGACAAAGAAGGAGGGCAAAGAGGGGAGTTACTGCTTTCCCTTTTCCCCTTCAAAACTCCTTTTCCCTACTTCTCTCTATACTCTCATCCTCCTCTCCTGATTGATCTCAGCCCTATCTCTCCTCTCCACCTTCTAAACCTGGGTCTATTTTTTACTATCAAGGGAAGATTCTTAGAGAAGGACATAATCCTAGTTTACTAGCTCTCCCTCCTCCCAAGAGCACCCAGACTCTAAAGTTCTTTCTCCTCCCTTATCCCATCAAACTCTGCTTTCAGGGCACTGCCATTTTAGAACTGATCCTATCAATTTACACTATGGTGCTAATGACCCATGATGGCTTAATGTGTTAACCCTTCCAAAAGGTACTTTATTTTTAACAGGATATAATTCCTTAAAAAGCAAAGGAACAAAGCTTAAAATGATGGACTGTCAGGTGTTGTTGCAGGTCAATGAAGGAACTATTTTCAAGTAAAGAGCAGTGATGAAAGAGATGCCCAGGGCATCCCCCAAATAGAAAACTTCTAACCTATTCTCATCTCTGCTTGAGCAACTGTATGCTGTTGCCCCCTCCTCTCCCTGCTGGGAGAGGGAGGAGGGAGTAGGAGAGAATTATCCTCCAAAGTCTATTCCTGAAAATTTCAGCCCTTTCTCTTCTCCTTCCTCTTCTCCACAGTGGCCATTACCATTCAACTTACCTAGCCTATAGTTTAAAGTATGTGAACTAATCTACTACCCCTAATAATAATAATAAAAGCATTCATATATTGCTTTTTAGATTTATAAAGTTTTACAAATATTATCTTATTTATCCTCACAACCCTGAGAAATAAGTAGTACTATTATCCCTATTTTACAGATAAGGAAACTAAGGCAGACAGAAGCTAAGGGACTTGCCTAGGTTCATACAGATCATAAGTAGTAGAGGCTGGATTTGAACTCATATTTTCCAGACTCCAGACCTAGCACTCTATTTATTGTATCACCCAGCTTCCTCTACAATATGAGAGGTTATAGCATCATCAATTTGGAGCTGAAAGGGACTTCTTGTTCTTCCTTCATTTTCAAAGAAGATCAATTGACATCATGGGTAATGTCTTGATCAGTTCATGAATTGGATTTAAATGAGACAGAGTCATACAAAGTCATCAGCCTTACTTTCTCCTCCAAAATCATTGAAGTCCAGTGGCATGACAAAAGTCAAGAGGACTGAAAATAACCCAGGAGGCAGTGGATGACCTTGGCAGCTTCAGTGTCTAACCAAGCTCTAAGCACTCCATGAAGCATACTTTAGTGAGTCCATACCTCTGTTTTTACAGATGGGAACACTGAGATCATGAACAGTTAATTGACCTGCCCCCAAATTCCCAGGCAGTAAGTAACAGAGCCATGATTGAAATCCAGGTCCTATAATCCCAGATCCAGTTCTCTTTCCACCATACAACACTGACTATCAAGGTACAAACAAGACACAGAATAGATAAGCAAGAGATACTCTTATGGTTTCATGTGACTTAAGTCCATTTCACTTGTATTAAACCCATCCTCAATTGCTTCCAAACCCTCTCTGTTCTGACCTCAAAACCTCCTCCTGTATCCTTTGGATGGCTCTGTTCCACCTTGATGATTCAATCTTTCTTCTAATTTTCATTAGTCCAAGGTCACAGTTATTTCTCTTGGCAACCTCAGTTGCTAGAGATGACTGGTGTTTTCTTTTTCAGCCCAATTGTCAGTTCTCCCCAAAGTTTCAAACTGAAACTACTCTTCTCAAAATCACCTGAGAATTTTGCAGTGTCCCTGGATTCTGTCCAAACAATTTCCTTGTACTTGACTGTCCTCTCTTCTGGGCTGCCACCACCTGGAAGAACAGGATAGATTTCTCCAATTTCTCAGAGGTATTTCTGCCTTCTTTGGCTGGGTAGTACAATGCATAGGTTGTTGTTGTTGTTGTGTTTGTCCTTCATTCTCGAAGAAGACCATGACATCAAGATGATGATGTGACTTGGAGTTGACTTTGATTTGAGTGAGGGAGGGCTGTGCAAGGTCACCAACCTCACTTTCTTCTCCTGAGCCATCTGGATCCAGTGGCCTGACATTCATCAGGATGGCTAGAGATGGTCCAGGATGCAATGGGAGACCCTGGCCCTTTCAGGCTAAGGTCTTACAGCACTCTCACTTTGAGTGAATAGATAGAGCATTGGGCATGGCATCAAGAAGACATGAGTTCAGATATGGCCTCAGACACTGCCCATACAATCCTGGGCATGTCACTTAACTTCTGTCTATCCCAGTTTCCTCAACTATAAAAATGGGAATAATACTAGCATTTACCTCCCATAATTGTTGTGGGGAATCAAATGAAATAATATTTGTGAAGTACTTAGCACACATTATCTTAAACATGGTAGGCATTTTAAAAATACTCATTTCCTTCTTCGCTTCCTTCCTCTTAGTCTCTTTCTTCTCCTTTCAAATGCCCCCACATGCAGGTTGGTGACTGCATTAATCTTCCTCTCAACAGCTCCTAGTTCTTTCACAAATCACCTTCCTATTCCCCCAATTCCCAGCAACCATCCTCCATCTCCAGCCAGTGGTTTCTGAACTACCATCCTAACCCAGTATGGTCCCACTGAGACAGTCAGGTCTACATTCTCTAATCTCCTGGTCATCAACCCATCTCAAAAAAACACTAAAAATCCCAGTAGAGTATTTTTAATTCCCAAAGACTTTTAGAAGGAGGAGGAATTTTACCACAAAGGAAGTTTTCCAGGTATATATTAAATCCCTCTGGGGTCAACTGTCATCTTTGTCTCGTCAGAAGATCAGCTCTACCTATGGGATCTGGTTGCCTCTCTATCCAAACCTTGGTCATGTCTGACAAAAGAAAGCAGACTGAGGCTGTCAGCTATTTACTGCAAAAGAATGGGGGCCTTCCAGAGTGACAGGGCCTGCGGAGGGCCTGACGTGGCAGGCACAGGCCTCTCTCCATGCTTGCTGTCTCTCCAACAGCTCCATCCTGTCAGCCATCCAGACATACCACCAGCCTCCAGCCCCCAGCCCTCAGATGCTCTTGACAACCCTTTGTCCCAGGGCCAACACAGTATTTAAGTCATTATTAACTGCTTTCTGACAAAGAAACAAATTCATGCTTCTTGACAATGTTTCTCCTCTCTTCAAATTGACTCCCTATATGATTTTCTCAGTGAGTGTTCCAAATCTTTTCCAGTATTCCCATTCCCAACTGTACTCCCACACTACAGATATACAGCATTTTTTATGAGTTCACTGGACTTCCTTCCTCCATTCCCCACATTTTCCTATGTCATCATTATCCAACCTCTTCTCTCTCCCTTTGGTCCCAGTAGCAGAGGTATCCCCACTCCTCACTAAGGATGATCCTTTCACCAGTGTCTTTAAACCACATCCTTTCCTCCCTCCTCCAGGACCTTGCTCCAACAGTCATCTACTTTCTCATAAACTTTCAACCTCTCTCTAGTGAGGCTGATGACTTTGTTTAGCTCTGCCTCACTTAAATCCAATTTGCTCTCAAGTCAAGGCATCAACCTCATGATACCATTGATCCTCTTTGAGAACAAAGGATAAAAACCATAACAATTTCTCCCTCTCCATTGCCTCTTTTCTACCTGCCCACAAACATGGTGAGATCTCCTCAACTTCTAAGAAAGTTTTCCTTTGACTCTTATACCCTGTCCTGCTACTGTATCATCTCTTTCCTCTTCTTCATTTCTAACCTTTAAAAATTTATCTACACCTGGCACTCCACTTTCTCATAATAACCATTCTCTCCTTGATGGCCTTGAAGGATGATTTACAACCCATGATTTTCCAGAGACTAATCTCTTGGAGGTTACCAATGACCTATTTACCAAATCAAAAGACCTTTCTACAGTCCTTACCCTCCTTGATGTGTCTGTTGATTTTAACATTGTTGACCTCTCCATCTCATTAGATACTTTCTGCTCTTTGACTTTGGAGGCCCCACCGCCTCCTGGATCTCCTCCTAACAACTCCTCATTTAATAATAGCTGACATGTATGTAGTGTTTGCTCTGTGCCAGGCACTGTGCTGAGTGCCTTATAATTATTATCTCATTTCAGATTTACAACTCTGGGAAGAAGGTGAATTTTTAAATCTTTGACAATTTCTATCTGTTCTGTCTCCATAAGACTTCTTGCATCTGTTTGCTCTTCTCTAATCTAATTTTCAGCACCTTGATGTTGGTGTTCATTATTGCCAACCTGGCTGATTGCAATAGCTTCTTAATGGATCTTCCTGTCTCCAGTTGTTTCTCCTCCAATTTGGTCTTAATATTGCTGCCAAACTTTTTCTTAACCATGTCATTCTTCTGATCATAAATTTTTCAGTGGCTTCCTATTGCCTTCTAAGTAAAATTCAAACATTTTTGCCTGATATTCAAGATTTTCACATTCCACTCCATCCCCCTTTCCTAATCCTATTTCATATTTCATATTGCTTTCTTTCACATACTCTAAGCACCAACCAAACCAAACAACATTATGTCTCCCAAATATATCTTATGCCTACAGCTATATGCTATTAACTGTATATATCTGAAATGTTCTTCTTTTGCAAAATGTTTTCAGTTCTCTTTTGTTTTATATATAACTGTCACTTCTCATGGACTCTCCCCCACCCTTATCACTAATAGAGGAATCCTCTTTAAATCAAACATGGGTAGAAATATAGGCATATGTGTGTATATATTTATCCTTATATCTATATACACACATATATTAATACATATACCATATCTGAAATGTATGCCTCATTTCTACATCTCTAGTATATCACCTTTATGCTGAGAGGTGGGACACCTGTTGCATTCCTGGCCTTCTGAAGTTACTGCAATGAAGAGAATTTTGAAGTCTTTTGATACAGCTTTCTTTTACTATTTTCTGGTAATAGTAAAACTTTTTCTGATTCTTTTTATTTCAGTTTGTTCACAAACCTTTTTCTGGATTCTTTATATTTGGCATTTCTTACAACCATCACATATACCCAATTTGTTCAGCCACTTTCCAATTAGTTGGGTGCCCACTTTGTTTCAAATTCATTGCTATTATTTTCTAAGTGCTACAAATATTTTCATGCATATGGGACATTTTCTTCACTCTTTGAACTTTCTGGCACATATATATGTATGTATGTGTATGTGTGTATATATATATATGTATATACATATATATGCACATATATCTATCATAAAAGTATTGCCAAATCAAAAGGTATATGGAGATTAGACAACCCAGCTAGCCATTAACACATCAGAATGTCTCATAAATAACCGCATTGATACTTTGGTGCAGGTTGCTTCCCATCCATGCCTTGTCATCCTGTGTAATTCTAGTCCATGCTCTTTCATAGACCCTCCCTAAGTAATCCACCTGTTGTCTAAGTGGATTCTTTTTTTTCTTTAATTTAATTAATTTACTTTTAATTTTCAACATTCACTTCCATAAGTTTTTGAGCTTTCAATTTTCTCTGCTTCCCTCCTCTCCCCATTCCCCAAGATGGTATGCAATCTGATCAAGGCTCTACATATACATTCTTATTAAACATATTTTCACATTAGTCATGATGTAAAGAAGAATTAGAATGAATGGAAGAAATCACCAGAAAGAAAAAATAAAACAAAAAAGAGAGAGAGAGCAAATAGTATGCATCGATCTGCATTCAAACTCCATAGTTCTTTCTCTGAATGTGAACAGCATTTTCCATCATGAGTTTTTTGAAGTTGTCTTAGATCCTTGCATTACTGAGAAGAGTGAAGTCTATCAAAGTTAGTCATTGCACAATTTGGCTGTTACTGTGTACAATGTTCTCTTGTTTCTGGTCATTTCATTCAGCATCAGTTCATACGAGTCTTTCCAGATTTTTCTGAAGGCAATTTGCTAATCATTTCTTATAGCACAATAGTATTCCATTACATTCATACACCACAACTTGCTCAGCCATTCCCCAGTTGATGGATATTCCCTCAATTTCCAGTTCTTGGTTACCACAAAAGGAGCTGCTGTAAATAATTTTGTACATGTGGGTCCTTTCCCCATTTTTGTGATCTCTCTGGGATACAGACCTATAAGTGATATTGCTGGGACAAAGGGTATGCACATTTTTATAGCCCTTTGGGCATAATTCCAAATTGCTCTCCAAAATGGTGGGATCAGTTCACAATGCCACCAACAAAGCATTAGTGTTTTAATTTTCCCATATCTTCTCCAGCATTTATAATTTTCCTGTTTTGTCATGTTAGCCAACCTGATAGGTGTCATGTGATACCTAAGAACTGTTTCAATTAGCATTTCTCTAATCAATAGAGATTTAGAGTATTTTTTCATATGATTATAGATAACTTTAATTTCTTCCTCTGAAAACTGCCTGTTCATATCCTTTGACCATTTATCAATTGGGGAATGACTTGTATTCTTATAAATTTGACTCAGTTCTCTATATATTTTTAGAAATCAGTCCTTTATCAGAGACACTGGTTTTCTTTCCCAATTTTCTGCTTCCCTCCTAATCTTGATTGCATTGGTGTTGTTCATGCAAAAACTTTTCAATTTCATATAACCAAAATTACCCATTTTGCATTTCATAATATTCTCTATCTCATAAAATCTTCCATTCTCCATAAATCTGATAGGTAAACTACTCCTTGCTCTCCTAGTTTGCCTTTAGCATCAACCTTTATATCAAAATCATGTACCCATTTTGACTTCATTTTGGTATATGGTATGAGATATTGGTCTACACCCAGTTTCTGCCATACTAGTTTTCAGTTTTCCCAGCATTTTTTGTCAAATAGTGAGTTCTTATCCCAGAAGCTGGGGTCTTTGGTTTTATCAAATAGTAGATCACTATACTCATTGACTACTGTGTCTTGTGTATCTAACCTATTCCACTGATCCACCACTCTATTTCTTAGCCGGTACCAAATAGTTTTGATGATTGTTGCTTTATAATACAATTTAAGATCTGGTATGGCTAGACCTAAATGGCCTTCTTACATCTCATAGGCACCACTAGAATATTTACACTATCCCTCTATTTTCCTTCACTCTTACTACATGATTGATCATAAATGTCCTTGATAATATCCTTTACATAATTCTGTGTATCTCATCATTTGAAATATGCTACAGCCTCCTTCTGCTTAATATGTGTTTTTTCTATTTCCCTTTGGGTCACCAGAAACTTTGATCCCTTGAAGACTATGATGTTTCCAAGATCTGCAATCATAAAGATTTCTCAGACAACATTTAACTGAAAAGATAAGGTTCATTCAGTCATCTCTCTTTCAAGAAGATCAAGTATTTGCTGGCTAAGGAAGTTAATGGGTTCTTTTGGTCTCCTTATAATGATAAATTTTATATCAATTAAATTTACAGAAAAAATCGATGAAAATCAAGGTCAATAGCTTAACTGTTTTCCATTTTCCATTTTTTTTATCAGTACTTCATTTGAATCAGTCAAGTTGAATCTACTTTTTTTTCTAAGATCTTTTCTTTTGTCTTTCTTCTAATTTAATGTTGTTTTAACCTTTACTCTTACTTCTTGGATTCATATAGATGGCTGATTCTGATATGACTCCCACATCAATGACCAGTTATTTCTTGTTTGTTAAGATAATAGTCAATTTCCATTTGCATGTTATTACTTGGTATTCACTATGACCAGCAACTTCTAGCTTTCTTCTAGAAGATAGTTATGAAAAATTGATGAGACTTTGGAATTATCTACAAATCTTTGGCTTATTCCAGTTGTGGAACTCGAGTCGTATTTTCCAACATACTTTTCATTGTCCCCCTTCATGATCACCTTTGCACTGAAGTTACAAGTACCAACATATGTGATAACTTAGTTGTTAGGCTCCTGTCAGGCTCTTTGTAGAATCTTTCTACATCTTCATCTTCTGCAACAGATGTTGATACATAAGTAACAATTATCTGCTTGATTGTCCTTTTGTTGATGGTAATCACAAGCATTGTTAGATGAGGTGAAAATATATTTCTTGCTGCTTTTGGTCATAAGATAAAACCAGTGGTTAGTAAACATATTTTTTTTCCTTTCCAATGAGAATTTGTGAGCCATCATTCTATTTAACTAAATAGTTTGTTGATTGCAAGACTATTAATACTGGTATCACACACACACATACATACACAAATGAAAGTGAATGATATTAATAATCTTTCACAACTATGGCTAGGGGAAGGATTGTAAACTAAATGAGAGATAAGATGCTATCATAAAAGTTAAAATAAGTAGTTTAGATTATATAAAATTGAAAAGCTTTTCCATGAACAAAATCAATGCAACTAAGATAAAAAGAGAAACCACCAAACAGGAAAAAGATTTTTGCATCAGAAATCACTGATAAGATTTTTATGTCCAAGACTGTGTGTGTGTGTGTTTGTGTGTGTGTGTGTGTGTGTGTGTGAAAATAAGAATGAGCTTTCTTGATTGGCAGTTGAGTGAGTTCAGACTTACCTAACCCACAATATCTAGCCATCACTAGATCAAATCACATTCCACATCCCATGGGGCCATCCACCAGGGCCAACCATCCTTATGACTCCACAATTAAAATCCTTTTTTCTGGCCACCATCCTCCTATATGTATTTTCTCTTCCTCTTAGTTCCTCAAAGTCAGTCTTTAGCACAGAGCCTAGAATATAATAACCACTTAATAAATGTTTCATTCAACAAATATAAATATATAAAACCAAGAACCATTCCTCAACAGATAAATGGTCAATGGCTATAAACAAGTAATTATCAAAGGAATAAATGGCTAATTATTAATGACCATGTGGAATGTTGTTTTAAAGAAGTAATAAGAAGAAAAATGTGCATTTAAAAGACTCCAAGATTTCACTTCACACCAAGAAAATTAATAAAGATGACAAAATATGAAAACAACTAATGTTGGAGGGACGGTGGAAGGACAGGCATACTAATACAGCATTGGTGGAGTTGTGAATTGTTCCAACTATTCTGGTAAGTAGTTTGGATTTAGGATTTTAAAATGACTAGAACATCCATGTTCTTTAACCAAGAGCTCTTACGGCTAGACACTTACTCAAAGGAGGTAAAAGAAAAAAAAGTCCCATATACATCAAAATAACAATAGCAGCCCTTTTGTTGTAGCAAAGAACTGGAAACAAGACAGATACCCATCTAGTGGAGAATAGTTAAACAAATTATGGCATATGAATATAATGGAATATATATAAGAAACAACAAATATGAAAAATTCAGAAAAAAAATAGGAAGACATGAATTATTGTAAAGTGAAATAAACAGAACCAGAAAAATAATATACACAAAGATGACAACAATAAAAATGTAACAACCAAGAAATGAAACTGAATGTATGTAATTATAGGAACAGGCTTCTTGGCACTAGAGAATAGTTGAGAAAATGCAATTCCCTCCCTTTATTGAAGAAGTGGGAGGCTATGGATGTAGAATATTACATACATTGTCAGACATAGTTGATGCACTGGCTAGTTCCATTTGAACTATTTTTTAAAAAATCTATATTATAAGGAATGGCTCCTTGCCAGGAAAGGGGAAAGAATATAGTTAGAAATGAATGTAAAAATAAAAGACATCAACAAAATTAAGATTTTTTTAAAAAATTCTACATGAAACAAAAAACTTTAAAGCCTCAAATTTTAAAAAATCAATGTCAAGGTGTTTCAGTACTTCAAATACTATATCATTTCATTGGCCATTCAACAGAGTTCATATTTAAAGTAAATAGATAGACACAACATTTATTAAGCACTTGCTATATCATAGTGCCAAGCACTATGCTAAGGGCTAGAGACACAAAGAAAAGTAAAAGTCAGTCCCTACCCTCAAGGAACTGATAGTCTAATGGGAGAGACAACATGCAAACAAATATATGCAAAGCAAGCCACATACAGGATAAACAGGAAATAATGAACAGAGGGAAGGCACTAGAATTAAGGAAGATTGGGGAAAGCTTTCTGTAAAAGATGGAATTTTTAATGACACTGAAAAAAAAAGCCTGGAAAGTCAGTAGGTAAAGTAGGTGAGGAGGAGACAGCAAGCAAACAAATATATACTGAAAAATTATATATAGAATTGGTTGGTTGTTTTCCTTCATTCTCAAAGAGCACCAAAATGACGTCGCTATGACGAGTCAAGTTTCAGTGTGTTCAGCTGTGGCTGATCAGACCAGTAGGAGCTCAGAATGCTCTACCACAGGTTGGGTACAGATTATCCATGTGAATAATTGGGGTGGGTAGTCTAAATTTGCACACCCTGCGTTTCCTCTGATCTGTCTCAATTCTGCTTTACTCACAGATGTGGGCACGCGATGCTGAGCAGTCCTGTGCCCGTGTCTCCCATGTCACACAATCAATTCCAAAATTCTTGAGAGAGACCCTGAGAGTGTCCTTTTATCACCTCTTCTGACCACCATGTAATTGCCTGTCCCATGCAAGTTCTCCATAAAATAGTCTTTTGGGCAAGCGTACATTTTAGAAAATAACAGAAGAAAAACATTAGAATTAAGAGGGATTGAGAAAGCCTTCCTATGGAAAGTGAGATATACTACACACACACACACACACACACTATATATACATATATATATAAAATAAACATTTATTAGGCACCTACTATTTGCCAGACACTGTTAACCATTAATCACTGGGCATGTAAATATAAGCTAAAAGAAAGCCAGTCCCTGTTCTCCAAGGGTTTACAATCTAGTGGAGAAGATGATGCATAGAAGAAAGAATAGGAGAAGGTGGAGATGGGGAGGGGAAACAAAAATGGAAAGTAGTCCAAGGAGTTATGAGTTTGTCTAGGTTTAAATGGAGTATGACTGGCATGGATGCTTCCTCAAAGGTAGTTTGGGGAAGGAAGATTAAGGTACCTACAGAATACCTACAGTTAAATAAATGTTTGTAGATGACCTAAAAATTACCAAATCCTTAGTGCCCACTGCCCTTGTCTTCCATTCTACCATCATCGCTGTGAAAGTAGAAAAAATGCCATGGCCACAGGAATTATCATCTAGTGACCAACTCAGGGGTGATGAATGCCTCTCTATAAGCTAAGTTGGTCCTTGGACAGCAGATTCGATCTGTCACGCAGACCATCCTTTCATCCAAGGGTTCTTAATCTTCTTTGGGCAATCTGGTGAAGCAAATAAATCCCTTTTCAGAAAAAAATGTTTTTAAATACACAAAAAATATAGAGAGAATTACAAAGGAAACCAATTATATTGAAATAGAGTAATCAAAATAATTTAAAATTGTAATACAGTAATATGGATGCTTCTTTATTAATTCTGGCCAGGAAGCAAAATGTTCTCTCCTCTCCACAGCACAGCCTTTTGTGCACAGGCTTCCTAGCTTTAGGATAAGCTCTAGGGTGATCTCTCAGGGTACAAGTGACCTGCTTCCCCTGGGGTATGACTGAATTTTAAAGTCAAAGAGTCACAGGAAAGGGAACAGCAAAGTCCAACAGTCCCACTAAATAAATGGAAAAATCCTAGTGAACCTCCCCATAGAACATTATGATAAGACAGTAGGGTTATATCTGTGCTGAAGATGTACGTAGCAACAAACGGTATACTTTCTTAAGGGTGAGAAGGAACAGTAAAGAACTGAACCCCCAAAAGCACTGCCCATTAACAGACTGTGTTCTCAGCATATATAAGGATAGATTTTCTCCCTGTTTCAAAAAAAAAATGCAGCCTCTAGATGTCTCAATCCTCATTCCTTCTCTCCTCTACCCCTCCAATTCTTCCTCAGTTTTCTGACTGGACCCTGAAACACATAGCAACACAAGAAATGTCACTTTTTCACATTATGGCCAAACCACCCTAATCATTTGTCTAGGATACACAACCTTGGGCTGCATCAATACAGAGTCAGAGGATCCAGGAACAAGGGGGCCTATAGCCCTGCTCTGCTCAGATCACATTCAGAGTATCGTGTTCAGCTCTATCACCACATTTGAGAAAGCTATTGATGAACAGAGTGTTCAGAAGATAGCAACCAGGGAGATGAGGTGTTTCAGTATCATACTGTAGAAGCAGACACAGATGCTTAGTTTAGGGAAGAGAATACTCAGCAGGGATCTGAAAGCTGTCTTCAGTCATTTGAAGGGTGGTCATGAGGCAGATTGGACTTGTTCTGTTTGGTACCAGAGGGCAAAACTAAGAGTGATGATTTAAAGCTGAAAAAAAAACATATAAGTAAAAGTTTTCTAATAATTAGAACCATATAAAAGTGGAATGCCACTGCCTTGGGAGGGAGACCCAAAGTATTTAAAAATTTACAAAATATTTTGCATTCATAATCTTATTTAGTATTTTTAAATTTTTATTTTATTATTTAATTAACAAGCATTCATTTTCCTTCTCTCCCACCAACACTCCTACCCCCATTGAAAAGAAAAATAAAACCCTTGCAACAAATGTACATAGCCAAGCAAAAAAAAGTTCATATTTCCATGTTCAAAAATTGTTATCTCAGTTGATCTATACAACAGAACTAAACTGTGAGTCAGTAAAACAAAAACTAAAGCTTACCCATGGTTACACAGCATTGCTGACTGCAACACTATCCACTGAACCAAGATGAATCTTCTGGGTTGCCCTTCTCTGGAGGTCCTTAAGTGAAAGCTGGATGATTATTTGGATACTGTGGAGAGATTTCTTACTGATGTTGAATAGAGGGCTAAGGAGAGCCCTTCCAATTCTGTGATCCTGCGATTTTTTTTTTTTACTCTGGGACATTCTCCAAGCTCTCTGCTTAAGCTACGATGGTTTCCCTTCCCTCTTGCCACCCTGTCCACTGAACCAGAGTGACCTGCTCAGAAAGAAGGTCATCCAAGTATGAGAGAGGTTGCTGGGGAGAAGGCCAGAGTTTGACACACATATACTCACACCTACCTATGACTCAGAAAGATGTAGTTTTGCCCCTTTCAAATAGTGACGTTCCTGTAATAAAGAATTTAATAACCCGTTGTGCCCGCGTGGGGAGAAAACTCATTTGTTTAATAGGTAGCAGTTTGGCTTTGTCATGTTCATTTAGTTTTTAATGACACACAGTTGTGCCAATATTGATTTTAGCTTATGGGGACTCAAAAAAATTTACTGTCTAGAAGGATCCAAAATCCAATCCTTTCATCTTGCCATCTCCAAAGGTACAGTTCTCTAGGCAAGCACCAGAAGGGGTATGTGGTTAGGTGCTTGGGAGAGGGTAGATTAGACTGACCCCAGGATGCTTCTGCCTCTCCAGCCCCTCTGGCCGACTTCCCCCTTTACCTTGACAAATGAAAGCCAGGATGAACACACTGGCAGGCAGTGGGTTTTTTTTGTTGTTGTTGTTTATCTTGCAGGAAGAATAGGTCCCTGTCAAGGAAACAGAATTAATTTTCCAAGTATACCCTTTGGCCATGAGTTTTATATGCACATGCATGTACACACACACACACAACGCACAAATACGTGTGCATGTGAATGTGGATGCATGTCTATACCTAAGCTCCAAGTCCACATTTCAGGAAAATGACTGTAACTCTGGGACCACATTTATATCTGAATGTCTAGTATATTCTCCACTCCCCCGTGCTGCTTGCATACAGCCATTCACAGTCTATCCTTCTGTAAATGGCCACTAAGGTAGTTTTCATTTTTCATGATGTAATGGGTAAGTCTTAGAGAAGACATGAAAAGACTTTTGGTTTTGTATATTCAGGGTCAAATCCAGCCCTATGTTACTTTAAACCTGTTGTTCAGTCTTTTTGAGTCATGTCCAATTCTTCATGACCCATTAGGGGCTTTCTTGGCAAGTCACTGGAGTAGTTTGCCACTTCCTTCTCCAGCTCATTTTTACAGATGAGGAAACTGAGATAAACAGGATAAAGTGAATTGTCCAGGGTCACACGGCCAGGAAGCGTCTGAGGTCAGATTTGAACTGAGAAAGATGAGTCTTTCTGACTCCAGGTCCAGCACGCTGCACTATGGCGCCACTTGGCTGCCATTTGGGCCTAGTCACCATTAAAGATTTGAAGGTTTGTTTTGTTTCGTTTTGTTTTTAAACAAGGTGAAGAATACAGGAGTGAGAAATTAGGTAAAGGTGACAGTAGGTTGCTGCCTTTTAATGGCAGGTATACCTCATATAGCTTCTGGGTGAAAAGGAAAGCTCAAGTAAGTTGAAACTCAAGCAAGCAGAAAAACTTTCTGTTGGAAGAATAACAACCTGATCCCTGAGTACATTGCTTGCTAGAGGGAAATAGGCAGTTTTGAAAAGAAAATAGCAAACCTGAAACCCCTCAATCAGTTTCTTAAAAAAAGATTTTAAATAAAATAAAGTGGCCCTATCTCCCCAAAGACTCTTCAATGATGCCTATGAAGAAAATCCCTAAGAAAATCCAAGGAGAGAAGCCATAGATAGTGCAGTTAAAATAGCACTGGATTGGGCATCTGAGGACCTGAGTGGGAATCCCCTTAGCCACTACATATCTATATGGTTATGGACAGATACTTAGTCTCTGTGGGTCCCAGTTTCCTAATCCGTAAAACAAGGAAACAAACTAGATGATCTATGACTGTGGCAAATGTTTCAGTTTGGGAATAAATTCCAAGCACAGTGAAGGCAGCTAGGTGGTGCAATGGACGGAGTGCTGGGCCTGGAGCCAAGAAGATTCGTCTTCATGAGTTCAAATCCAACCTTAGATACTTACAAGCTATGTGACCCTGAGCAAGTCACTTAACCCTGTTTGCCTCAGTTTCCTCACCAGTAAAATGAGCTGGAGAAGGAAATGGCAAACCACTCCAGAATCTTTGCTAAGAAAACCCCAAATGGGGTCACAAATGGGGTCACAAAGAGGCAAAAACAAGAACATATGTCTTGTTTGTACATTGTTGTTTTCATGTTGTCTCCTACATTATACCATGAGCTCCTTGAGGATAGGCACTGTTTCTATATATCCTCAGCTCTTAGCACAGTGCCTGGCTTAATCAATACTTGCTGTCTTGGTGACTAGAATGTGTGCTCCTTGAAAACTGGGATAGTTTCATTTTTTTTTTTACTTGCTCAGCACAGTGCCAAACGCTCTGAAGGCATATCTGCAATTCTAATTGATTATTTGATTCTTATAAAAGGTTGGGAAATGAGGGCTTGGGTCAACCGAATAACATTGTATTAGGTCACTGTTTCTGTGGGAAAATCAGCATCAACTTAGATCATATAACTTAGAGCTGGAAGTGACCATATAAATCATTCAGTCCTACCACTTTAATTTACAAACAAAGGAACTAGAGTCTTGATAAGCAAAATAACTCATCCAGGTCAAGCAGGTAGTAAATAGATGACAAAAGTGGGATTTGGAGTCAAGTACTCTGACTGCAAATTCAGTGTTCAGGCTATTGCCTCATACTCCTTCCCATGTTAATTTACAGTATCTTTTCCTACTATATCTGCAGACACTAACCATTAACTATGAACATGAGATGATAATCAAAGACAATAGCAGGATTTGAACTCAATTCTTTCTACCATAAAGCTGCTACACTTTGCACTGTACCATGATGTCTCACTATTTTATTAATGGTCTACTCTGTGCTAGGTGGTATGATGTGCAGAACATGGGACTTGGAATCAGGAAGACTCACCTTCCTGCATTCAAATCCAGCCTCAAACACTTACTAGCTGGGTGACCCTGAGTAAGTCACTTCACCCTGTTTGCCTCAGTTTCTTCTTCTGTAAAATGAACTGGAGAAGGAAATGGCAAACCACTCCAGTATTTTTGCCAAGAAAAACCCCAACAGAGTCAAAAATAGTCAGACACAACTGAAATGACTGAACAACACTCTATCTACCAGTGAATTATCCACTTTATAAATCATCTGTCATAATGGTTTAAGCCCTGAAATCCTGTCCGCTTGTGATCAGCTACTTCCTCCATCATCTGATGTATGCATAGGGAGGATTAATTCATTTTAATATCAGCCTGAGAATAATATAATTAAGGAGGTAATTCTACATCAGAAAACATAATGCATCTCAAAGCCAATGAAAAATTACTTCTGTTTATCATGATCTGCCACACTCACACCCCTCAATCTTGCCAGGCATCCAGGTGCTAATTTTGATATTTAGATAAAGGAAAGCCAGAGCCAGTGGGAAGAAAAAGTGTATGGACAGGTAAAAATAGACCAATCACCTTAATGGGAAAACCTATCTGTGGATAGAGCACTGGGTGCAGAAATCAGGAAGACCAGAGTTCAGATTTGGCCCCGGACACTTTATAGCTGTGTGACCTTGGGTGAGCCACTTAACTGGTATCTGCCTCAGTTTCCTTCTCTGTAAAATGGGAATAATAATGAAGCTAGGTCCCAGCATTGTTGTGAGAATAAAATAATATTTGTAAAGCACTTTGCAAACATTAAATTGCTACATAAATAACAGTGATGTTGACCATGATGAGAATGTCTTTTTGAGAGTGGGCCAGATCAGTTTTCTTCATCTATTAAATGAAATTAATAATTACATATCCACTTCATCTTTCACAGAATTGTTGTGGGGAAAGGGTTCTATAAATCTTAAAATGCTATATAAGTATAGATTATCATTATGGGTGTGCTGGTAAATGTTTACCAACCACTTCTCTGGGGAAAAAAATGTACATATGACACACTTCTAAATTCAATCTGGATTATTAACATTTTCTCCTTCACTTAAGTTCCAACAATCAACAAAACAGTAAATGAAGATCTGATTTATAGCTTA
Organism: Notamacropus eugenii; assembly: GCF_028372415.1. Taxonomy (NCBI): domain Eukaryota; kingdom Metazoa; phylum Chordata; class Mammalia; order Diprotodontia; family Macropodidae; genus Notamacropus; species Notamacropus eugenii. The sequence continues at coordinate 338,871,136 of NC_092873.1, read as the reverse complement.
CTGACTTCCAAGGTATAAATGCTCACCTTAAAATTTTTAACAATTAACTTATTTTTTTTTAGGCAATCAGGGTTAAGTGGCTTGCCCAGGATCACACAGTTTATAAATATCTGAGGCCATACTTAAACTCAAGTCTTTCTGATTCCAGGACCAATGCTCCATCCACTGTTCCACCTAGCTACCAATAACAATTGGTTCTTACCAACCTGTTCAAGCTGGCTGTAGCAGACTTCTGATTATCATCATTGTATAAGGTGGAAAAAGAGCACCGCATTTGGAGCTAAAGAATAATCTAATTAAAATTGTACAGAACCCTGGAAGTCATTGTAAACTCACTACTTAGATAACAACAAAGTGAGGTTCCAATCAGATTAAAATGAAATTGAGAAATTTTTACCAAGATAAATAAAAATACAATAGAACATAGATAATGTTAATTTATGGTTTTTTAAGTTGACATGTGGGCTGCCAGACATTGGTTTCTATTTAAGTTTGACACCATCAAATTATTACAAAACCCTCACTCCTCATGAGAAATTTAGCCCCAGAGAAGTAAATTTGTGATACATGTAGTAATTTGAACTCAAATCCTCTACCACCAAATCCAGCCCTTCCTCCACTGAAACATGCCGTCACGGGGCAGGCTTGAGTGCAAGCCCCACTGGCTAGCTACGTTGCCTTATGTGAGTTAATTCACTTTTCTAAGTCTCATTTTCCTCATCTGGAAAATCACCCCACCTCACAGTGCTATTGTGGGGGTAAAAAGTATTGTGTTATCATTGATACTGTTGTTTTCAGACTCAAAAGTCAGCACGCTGAGAAATTGGTATTCCCCACCTGTCCAGCAAGGTCTGTGGGAATCTTAGTCCATTATCCCTGATACTGTACAAAGGGACAATGGACAGAAATTGTATTGACAGACCATTATTGAACATAATTGCCCAACAGGAATCATCCTGAATCCACGATCCAGAGTGGAATTCAGCTGTAATTTTGAGACACTCCTAACATTGGGAAAAATTCCCTGTTAATACTTGAAGATTACTCTTTAAACTGGCCCAAACCTGGAGAAGCTGAGTATATGTATGACCCAATAATTAACTCATCTCTCCTCATTTTATTTCAGCCCACTTGGAATTGCATTTCACTCACAGGATTTGATTCCCCACAGGGAAATTTCTTTTTCTTTCTTTTTTTAAAATTAAAATGTTCTTTTTTTCATTATGAACTTCACAAACATAACAAATTTAAATATTTCAACTCGCAAAAAGTGGAAAAGATTGTAAATCACACTGTGATCTACATATAGTTTCTATATATGCATATTAAATTTAATGCATATAACAATATTCCATCTTTGTTGTATTTTTAAAAATATTTCATTGACATTTTTTTCTTCTTTTACCCACCAGCCCTATGTACCCTAATCACCAAAGCCTCATTTGTGACATATAAGTATAGTTAGCAAAACAATTCTGCACATTGTGTATGTCTGAAAAGGATATCTTTACCTCTAGTCAATAACCTCTCTGCCAAGAGGTGGAAAGCATGAATCATCGTGAGTCTTTTGGAGTCACTGATTGGTCATTGAATTGATCAGAATCCATAGGATCATAAATTTAAATCTAGAAGGGACCCAAGAGGTCATCTGGTCCAAACCTCTCTTTTTGCAAATGATGAAACTGAGAATCAGACAGATAAAGTAACTGGCCCATTGTCTTCTAAAGCTGCTTTCCTTTACATTATTGTAATCATTGTATAAGTTGTTCTAGTTCTCCTTACTTCACAGATTTCACATGATTGCATTCTAGTCTTCCCAAGCTTCTCTGAATCTTTCCCTTTCATCATTTCTTACAACACAATAATGCCCCATTATGTTTATATATAGCAATTTGCACAGCAGTTTCCTGGTTGATGAGCATCTCCTTTGTTTCTGATGCTTTACTGTAATAAAAAGGGATATTCTCTATTTTTTGTCTTGCTGCCTCTTTATCTCTCTGTCTATCCCTATCTCTTTGTCTCTCTCTGTCTGTCTGTCTCTCTCAGTCTCTCTCTCAGTCTCTCTGTCTTCTCTCTCTCTTTCTCTCTCTCCCTCTATCTCTGTCTCTCTCAGTCTCTGTCTTCTCTCTCTCTCTCTCTCTCATATAAATATATGAGTCTCTTGTTTCTGTCTTTAACATTTTTTATGGATATGTCTGGTGCTAAGTCAGTGATTCAACTTAATGACTTTTGGGTCATGGTTTCAAATTCCTTTCAAGAATGGTTAGATCAATTCACAATCCCACTAACATTGCAATTAACAGAAGTAAACTGTCCTTCCAGAGTTCCTTCAACAATTGCCATGTTCCGTTTTTTTTGTCGTCTGTGCAAACTAATGAGTATGCAACAAAATGTCAGTTGTTTTCATTTGTATTTCTTTTATTAGTGATTTCTTAGTGATTTAGAACACTATTTCATATGGTCATTGATGGCTTGCTTTTTTTATCTCTTTGGAAAACTACCTATTGGCATTCCTTGACAATTGATTTATTGGGCAATGGTCTTTATTCTTATATATTTCTATAAGTTCCCTATAGATCTTGGATACTAGACTGATTCAGATAAAATTGTTACAAAACAACTGCTTACCCAAACAAGTATATCTCCTCTAACTCTTGTTTGTACAAAAGTTTTTCAAGTTTATGTAATCAAAATTGTCCATTTCTCTTTTACAATCATCTTTATCCCATGTTTGGTCAAGAATGTTCTCTGTATTCATCATGAAAAGCTTCTTCTTGAACTTTTCTCTCAGTTGTTTATAGTTTGACTATTTATATTTGAGTCTTGTAACCACTTGGAGTTCTTTGTTACATGTGCTGTGAGTTGTTGGTCTAAACCTAGTTTATGTCAGATTACTTTCCAGTCTTTCCAATAGTTTTTTTTTTTTTGGTCAAATAAGGAGTTGTTATCCCTGTAGTTGGTATTCTTGAGTTTATCAATCATTATACAAATATGCTCAATTACTTCTGAATCTTACTTACCTTATCTCTTTCATAGATCAACTTTTCTATTTTTTAATGACTATTCAATAGGATTGATGATTACTGATTTCTAGGGTAGTTTGAGATCTGGTACTATTAGCCCCACTTATTCCTCCCTTTTTTTATTACTTCTCTTGAAAATCTTGACTTTTTGTTCCTCTTTGCAAATTTTGTTATCATTTTGGCTAATTCTATAAAGAAACCCTTTGGTAGTTTGATTGACACTAAATCCGTAAATTAATTTGGGTAATATCATCATTTTATCTTATTAGTGTATATTATCTTATTAGTATAAATCAGTCATGATGAATAAATATCTCCAATTATTTGTTTTCCTTTATTTTTGTAAAAGTGCTTTGTAGTTGGGTTTTTATATTTCCTCTGTATATTTTTGTAGGTGAAGTCTCACATATTTTTTACATTATGTAATTATTTTGAAGGGAATTTTTTTCTTTCTCTTCCTTCTGGATTTTCTTGGTAATATACAAAAAAACCAATGATTTTTCAAGATTTTTTTAGATCTCACTATTTTAATAACTTCATTGCTTAGCTAATTGCTTAGTTAAATCTCTAGGTTTCTCTAAGGAATCTATCATATCATCTACAAAGTGTAATAATTTTACTTGTTTGCTCACGTTCTTTTTCTTTTCTTCCTGAAATACGTAACCTTTTTTAGGACTATATAATGTAACATTGTAACTAGAAACATTTTTGCTTTACTCCTGATCTTAGTGGAAGACTTCTAGTGTTTCTACTTTACAGAGAATGCTAGTTCTTGGTTCTATATTTAAGTTCTTTGTGATATTAAGAAAATGCCCATTTAACCCTGTCCTCTCTATTGTTCTAACATAAACATGTATTTGCCAAAAGTGACTCTGCACTAACACAATCATGTGATTTTTATTGTTTTTATTAATATAATCTATGTGTTTATAGTTTTCCTAAAACTGAGTCAGCCTTACATGCCTAATCTAACCTGTTCATACTGTATAATCTTTTACATATTTTGCTATAGCCTCTTTGGCAATATTTTATTCAATATCTTTATCAACATTCATTAGAAATAGTGGTTCTAGAGTATCCTTTCTATGCTTTGCTTTTCTTGCTTTGTCTATGAAGAGCACATTTGTCTCATAGGAGTTGGTAAGATTCGTTCTTTTACTATTTTTGTAAGCAATTCATTCTTTTAAAATAGCTCCTGCTTTTATTTATCAATTCTGGAGGTTTTTGAAAAAAATTTAAACTCATCTTTGATTTTTAGAATTTCTCTTTTGTGTTTGGTTGGGAATTTTTGTTTGTTGTTTTCCTAGAATTTTTTTCTCATATTTGCACTCCCATTTCACTCATATAGTTATTTCTTTGACTGATGAAAGTATTCAAAGCTATCCTAACTTGAAGACTGTTTTGGCTGCATCTTAAAAATTTTGGTTTAGGTTGTCAGTATCACTGTTTTCTGTGATGAAAAGATCTGTTATTTCTATAATTTGTTCTTTAAACAATCTATTATTTAGTATTGTGATATTTAACCTTCATTTAAGCTTGAATTCTTTCTTCAGATTCCCTTTATTGATTATATTTTATTATATTGTCAACAAAGACTATATTCAATATTTCTGCTTTTCTTGATTTGTTTCTGAGATTGTTATGCCCTAGCATATAGTCAATTTTTGTATAGATGCCCTGCAAAGTTAAGAAATACTTATATTCCTTTTTATTCCCATTCAATAATTATCAGGGGTTTATCATATCTAACTTTTCAGACTTCTATGTGAATCACTAAGGATTTTCTGGTCTATTAAAAAAAAATTGTGTAGATCTACAAGTCACATTGAAGTCCTCAATGTAAAATAATTTGTCTAATATTCTAATTACGGTATGCCTAAGTCAACTCCATTGCCTTCACTACCAATTTCCTATTGCTATAGCCCAGTCCTAGGACTAGGAAAGGGAGACAAGAAGCAACTGAACATAGAGTCAACTCAGGCTCTGTGCTGAATGTAATTCAATGTCTCCTGCCTGCACTTAAAATTGTAAGACCTTTTTCAAAAGTCTCACATATAGAAATTGTATTAACTGTCACTATGTCTTTAAGAGCATAAAAAGTCAGTGATTTCAGTTGTACTTGTCATCCTATGAATTGTTTCTCTCTATGAAATCTTGGAATGAGTGTTTTAAACCTTGACCTATGAGAATCCATGAGGAGTTTGTGAAGACAGAGAGAAAGAAGATGAGGAGAACTTTCTTTCTTTTTAGAGCTGTATTACTTATGAAGAAACATTACAAAGAGAGTTTTACGAAGAGTGATCCTGGGAAGAGACTCTCAAGAATGATGGCTGGAGAGAAGACAAAGAGATGGTTTTTCCTGTCATCACTAGAAAGAAGCTAGAGAAGGAAAGGAGAATGGAGAAGCCTTCAATCTTAGGGGAACCATTTTAACTGTTATTTTGTGAAAAAGATGAAGAGAATTCTTGCAAAAAGACTTTAATTGTCACTCTGAAGGAACTAAATGGTTAGGGAGTCTGTTCTCAGAAGTAAAATCATATGCCATTTCAGAGAGGGTTTGAGGTAACTCTTAGTGATGATCATTCTCACATCTAATATTGTAAATCATTATTTAGGTCGTGGTTTTCTTATAAATGGAATTGTGAGTAAATTATATATTTAGTGACTTTAGTACTGATCTTTGGAGATTAAGATGGGAAGGTGGGTAGTGCAGTGGCTAGAGCACTAGGCTTGAAATCAAGAAGACTCATCTTCATGAATTCAAACACTTACTAGCTGTGACCCTAGGCAAGTCATTTAACCCTATTTGCCTCCATTTTGCATTTGTTAAATAAGCTGTAGAAGGACATGGCAAAATCACTCCAGTATCTTTGCCACAAAGTAAACCCAAATGGGGCCACAAAGAGTCAGGCACAACTGAACAAAAACACCAACACAAGATTAAGGGATTTAATGTAGAAAAAGATATGCGTACCTACTTTGGAAGAAGCAAGCTTCTTCAATTTATTTAATAAATAAAGTTCAATAACTGGCATGTGCTCTGAGCTTATGAGAGATATGTTGAAATTGTATTAATTAATGAGGAAAGACACGAACATATTCCTGGGTTACCCTAGATCTTGGGATTATAAGATTAAAAATGGGAACAAGTCAAGAAGCAGTCTAATGGGCACAGAGGATAGAGCACTGGGCCTGGAGTCAGGAAAACTTTTCTCTCTGACTACAAATATGGCCTCAGACACTTACTAGATGTGTGACCCCAGACAAATCACTTTATCCTATTTGCCTCAGTTTCCTCATCTGTAAAATAAGTTGGAAAAGGAAGTGGCAAACCATTGCAGGATCTTTGCCAAGAAAATCTCAAATGGGGTCGTAAAGAGTTGGACACAACTGAACCAACTAAAAGACAGACTAAGGATTTACCTATAAGTGAGGTTGGTGACCTGTTACACATGAGAGGATCGTCTTCCTATTCTTTCTCACAATTGTTTATTGTTATTAGTTCAGGGCTGACAGTGTGGCTTGTACAAGACATAAAAAAGACAGAAATCCCTCTCCTCAGGGATTATAGAATAAACTAGACCAACAAAAAGATCAAGCATTGAGCATACTCACTGTGAGGTTGGTTAACTCTACAGTGGGTGGCATTTTGATTCCTGCAAACAACATGGAAAAGAGAAGAGCTACCTGGCCTCCAGCCTTTGTTCTCTCTGTTTGAGAGACAGCCAGATATATATCACAGAGAAGCAGAGGAATTTAGAAATCTCACACCTCCAGTTCTTATGTTTTTCTTCCCGAAGAGCTCAAATCACTTTCATGCTGATCATTTCATTGGTTTATGTGCAGTGGGCAAGTACATTGATGATTCGCCCTTGTTTTATGAAGAGGGAAGCTGAGACCCAGAGAGATAAAGTGTTATTATCATAGATTTCAAGCCTGTGAAGAGTAATTATGTGGAAGGTGGTTGTCTACTCTTCCCCATCCCCACTGAGGTCAAAACCAGAAGAATTAGATTATACCAGGAGCAATTCCATCTAGGTGTGAAGGAGCAGTGAGAAGCAGTTAAAAGGGCACTAGAATTAATGTTGAGAGACTTGGGTTTGAAACATGGCAGATATTACCTGTGTGATCACAAGCAGATCACCTCTAACATGTCCTTATCATTAAAATGAGGATAACAATCCTTGAACTACCAGGTTGTTGCAATGGAAAGCATCACTTTGTATCATCATGTGAAATGCTATGTAAATATGACATTTTTTATTATTGGGAGAGATGTACATATAATATGTGCCCTCCTTCACTGGTAGTATGTTAACCCTTGGGAGAGTGTGTCCCATTCCATGTGTACTTGGGGGTTGATCTTTTCTTGGCACTTTATTTTCTATGATGTTTGATTAAATGTCTTCTGCTAGAATCAATGTCTTCTGGTTGACTAGTAAATGTAAAGAGATCGTTATGGGCTCATTAGCTATGCGTTGAAGGGGGTGCTGACTCAGAATACCTTAAGTTAAGAAGAATTTGCAGGAGTGGGGGGCCACTGAGCACTGGAATAGATAAGTTAGATAGGTAATTATGTTCCTTCCTGGAATTCTATCACAACATAGATGTCCTGAACTCAAATCCCAGCTCTGTTAGTCATCAACTGAGTGACCTAAAACAAGTCATTTTCTTCCTCTGAATCTTAGTTTTCTCATCCATTAAATGAAGAGGTTGGACTATATGATCTCTAAGGTCCTGTTCATCTCTAAATCTACAATCTCTGGAGTCTGGGATTTTTCTAAAGGAATATTTCCTGGCAGTCCTTTCTGAAGATAAGGAAATATTCTGTTGTCCCATGCTAATAAGGATGAAACAAAAAATGAGTTATTATGACCTTGCTAATCCCTAGCATATGCTCCAAAGCCATTTCTAAAATATTTGTACCCCAGCCAAAGCAAGGAGATTTAATCAGTGTCATGGTGAACATATTAGATGCCTGAGATACATTGTAGGAGTGAAAACTGAATTGTATTTGCAGCCTTTTGTATTCCCTGGTTTCTCCAAAGTACAAAAATAGGAAGGTGAGATAGAGACAGCTCAAATTCCTGGCTCTGATAAATACATCCAGGAGAAAGAAAGAGAAAAGATTGGGAGGAGGGAGAGTAGAGGAGGAAGGAAGATATATATGGGGAGGGAGAGAGAGAGAATAGTGAGAGAGAGAATTCAGCCAGTTAAGGTCAAAACAGTGAGAATTACATGAAAAAAACTGCCAGAGAATGAGAGTAATGTGGCAATGAGGTTGGCTAAATGGCAGCACTGCCAACATTTCTTATAACTGATGTACTGACTTGCCAGGAATGCACAATGATGGCCAAGGCTAGTTAGGAGATCAGTTGAGTGGTCTCCCTAGTTAGAGACCTCTTCAAGACTCAACAGGAGAGTCTGGTGGCCATGACCTTTGTGGCACACACATGTGGTTCAAGTACTTTTATTTTACCGATCAGCACAACATAGGCTCTGGAGTCCAGACAACCTGGGCTCAGATACAGCTTCTGATATTTGTTACATGCTTGGCAAGTCAATTAACTTCTTTGGGCCTCAGTTTCCTCACACATAAAATAAGAGTATTGAGTCCTATTGAGTCCTTTCCAGTTCTAGATTGATGATCCTAGATTGTCATCCCATGAAAGAGACAAAGGAGTTTGTGTGAATGTGGTCAGACTTATTCAACATGTACATGTACCTTCACATGAGGAAGGCTAAGGCTTCTGGTGCTGACCCTGGCCTGGGAACACTACAGCACTCAAAAGCAAAGGAAAGACTGAGGATTGAGGAAACATTTTCAACCATCCTCCCAAGTGAAATGATGTGTAGGGGGAAGGTAAACTGTGGGACTATGAGAACAAAGGTTGATTTCTGTGGGTAGAAACAGCATTGAATTTAGAGGCAAGAGATCTGGCTCCTGTTTCTTTTGTCCAGTCTTTGGTCCAGTCACTTCATTTCTGTGACTCTCAGTCCAAATAGGCTTATTAGATCGGGTCAGTAAAATTTTGGAAAAATTTCAAGATGTAATAAGGGGTAATATAACCAAGTGGGATTTTTTATCAGAAATTCAAGGATGGGTTAACATAAGGAAAACTTTTAACATAATTGATTACACAAATAACAAAAGTAACAAAAATCACATGATTATATCAATAGATGCAGAAAAAGCTTTTGACATAATTCAACACTCATTCCTATTAAAAACACTTCAAAGCATAGGTATAAATGGACATTTTCTAAAAATAAAAAGCATCTACCTAAAACCATCAGCAAAAATTATTTGTAACAAGGATGAACTAGAAGCCTTCCCAGTAGGATCGGGAGTGAAATAAGGATGCCCATTATCACCAATATTATACAATATTGTATTAGAAATGCTAACAAAAGCAATGAAAACAAAAAGAAATTGAAAGAATCAGAATGAGTAATGAGGTAACAAAAGTATCTCTTTTTGCAGACAATATGATGATATATTTGGAAATCCTAGAGATTCAACTAAAAAGTTAACCGCAACAATAATTTTAGCAAAGTAGCAGAAAATAAAATAAACCCACATAAATCATTCAGTATTTCTATATATCACCAACAAAATCGTTCAAGAAGAGCTACTAAAAGATATCCCATTTAAAATAACCATAGACAACATAAAATGCCTGGAAATGTATCTGCCAAGACCAACCCAGGAACTACATGAACATAATTATGAAATAATGTTTTACAAATCAAGTCAGATTTAAGTAATTAGGGAAAGATTCATTGTTCATGATAGAACAGAATCAATACAATAAAAATGGCAATGCTAACAAACTAATCTAATTATTCAATGCCATCCCAATTAAGTTACCAAAAATTATTTTATTGAGCTAGAAAATAATAATAAAATTCATCTGGAAGAAGAAAAGGTCAAGAATATCAAAGTGATTAATGAAAACTATATAAAGGAAGGAGTTTCAGCACTACCAGATTTTATACTATGTTATAAAATGATAATTATCAAAAATATCTGGCACTGGCTAAGAAATAGAAAAAATAGATCAGTGGAATAGAGTAAATATATAATGCGCACAGCAGTAAATGTTATAGTAACCTTGCATTTGACAAACGCAAAGATTTAAGCTTTTGGGATAAGAATTCACTATTTGGGAAAAATTATTGGGAAATCTGAAAAGCAGTCTGGCAGAAACTAGATCTGGACAAATATCTTACACCATCTACCAAGAAAAGATCAAAATGGTGTTGTAAGAAATGATGAACAGGGAGACTTCAGAGAGGCCTAGAAAGATTTATATGAACTGATGCTGAGTAAAAGGAGCAGAACCAGGAGAACTTTGTACACAGCAACAACCACAGTGTGAGAGCAATTTTTCTGGTAAACTTAGTATTTCGTTGCAGTGCAAGGACTTAAATAATTCCCAATCGTCTCTTAAGGCAAAATGTTTTCCACATCCAGGGAAAGAACTATGGAATTTGATCACAGAATGCAGAAGATCATTTTCTTTTGCATTATGTTTTGATTTGTTTTATGATTTCTCCCATTCATTTTAATTCTTCTATGCAGCATGACTAAGGTGAAAATGTAGTTATGTGTAGAACCTATAAAAACTGTATGCCATCTCAGGGAGGGAGTGGGAAGGTAAGGGGAAGTGCGGGAAGGAGGGGAAAAATCTAAGATATATGGAAGTGGTTGTAGAAAACTGAAAACAAAATTTGAAAAAAGAAGACTTCTAAACTATTAAGAGCCATATGAAAGAATACCCTAAATCACTAATAATAATAATAGAAATAAAAATAAACAAGAATTTCACTTCATGCCTGTAAATTGACAAATATGACAAAAGATATAAATAGTATTAGGGAGGTTATGGAAAAACAGGGCACATTATTGCACTGTGAGTGGATATAAATTAGGTACCACCTTCTGGAAAGCAGTTTGGAATTATGTGAGGGAAATGACCAAAATGCTTATATCTTTTCACTCAGAGATTCTGCTTCAAGGCATATGGTTTTAAGGATTTCAATGATGAAAAGAAAGATCTCACATACACCAAAATATTTATAGAAGCCCTGTTTGTAGTAGCAAAAATTTGAAACAAAAGAGAACTAATTGTGATATTGGAATTTCATGAAATGCTGCTGTACTATAGAAATGATAAATATGAGAAATAAAGAGAAATATAGGATGATTTATATAACTGATGCAAAATGAAGTAGGGAGAATCAGGAAAATTACCTATACAGTGACTATAATAACGTAAATGGAAAGAACAGAAATGCTATGAAATTATGATTTGAGAAATCACCTCCCCCGATTTCTTTGGAGAAGTGACTGTGGAAGAGGAATACTGTAATATATTGTGAGATTTTTTTGATGTGTTGCTTAGTTTTTCAGAAGTGGTCTCCTTTTCTATTCTTTGTCTTCTCAGAGATGGGGAGGAGTAATACATTGGAAGCACAGGTGATGTTTGTTGTTGGGGGAAGAAAAAAATCCCAGTAATATGAAATCAACATTCAAAATAAATAAAGGAAATAATAAGAAAAAAAGATCAAAATGGATACATGACCTAGATATAAAGGAAGCTATTATAATTAGAAGAACATAGAATATATTACCTATCAGACTATGGATAGGAGAAGAATTTATGAATAAATAAGAGGTAAGGAGCATTGTGAGATGTAAAATGGATCATTTTGATTACATTAACTTAGAAAATTTTTGTACAGATAAAATCAGTGTAGCCAAGATTGGAAGGAAAACAGAAATTGGAAAAATGGGAAAATAAGAGAAAACTTTTCCAAAAATTGGGAAATTGGAAGGAAATTTTATAGATAGTTTCTAGAGGAGAGATATATCTCAAATGGAGAAAGAATTTTGCCAAACTTATAAGAATATGAGTCATTCAATTGACAAATGGTCAAAGGATATGAATAGGCAGTTTTTTAGTGAAGAAATCAAAGCTATATATAGTCATATGAAAAAAATGCTCTAAATCATTATTGATTAGAGAAATGCAAATTAAAACAACTTTAAACTATTATCTCACACCTATCAGATTGGCTAAAATGATAGAAGGGAGAAGATGACACATGTTGGCAGGGATGTGTAAAAAGTGGGATACACTGTTGGTATAACTGTGAACTGATCCAATAACTTTAGAGAGAAATCTGCAATTATGTCCAGAGAGATATAAAACTGTGTATACCCCTTGACCTAGAAATACCACTACTGGGTCTGTTTCCCAAGGTGATCAGGGAAAAAGGAAAGGAAAAGAAAATATTCTAAAATATTTATAACAGCTCTCTTTGTGGTGAATAAGAATTGTAAACTGAGGAGATGTCTATGAATTGGAGATTGACTAAACAAGTTGTGATATATGATTGTAATGGAATACTACTGTGCTGTAAGAAATGATGAGCAGGTTGATTTTAGAAAAACATGGAAAAACGTGCATGAAATAATGAAGAGTGAAATGAACAAAATCAAGAGAACATGGTACATAGTAACAGCAATATTGTTCAAAGAATAACTGTGAATGACTGTTATTCTGAGTATTATAAATATTCAAATCAGCTACAAAGGACATATGAAAAAATATGCTATCCACCTCCAGAGAAAGAACTGATAAATAGAAGTATGTGCAGTGTAGTTTTACATATGTGTATGTATGTATGTACCTATGTCAAATAGATATATTTGGAATATCTAGAATATATATATATATATTTTATATATAGAAGATACCCTTCTCTAGTGCAGAGTGGGGAGGAAGAGAGACAGTTCAGAACTTTAAAGTGTAACCAAAAAAATAAATTAAATCTTTTTTTTCTTAATTATAAAAGGGACAGTTAACTCGGGCTGAACTGCCAAGTATTCAAACTATGCTTCAGAGAACGCAACTCCAATGGGCTGGTCACGTTGTTAGAGTGCAAAATGTATGCTTGCCAAAAAGACTATTTTATGGAGAACTCGCATGGGACAGGTGATCACGTGGTAGCCAGAGGAAAGAATACAAGGGCATTCTCACATTCTTTCTCAAGAACTTTGGATTTGACTGTGCAACATGGGAGACACTGGCACAGGACTGCTCAGCATGGTGTGCCCACATCAGAAAGAGTGCTGTGCTCTTTGAGCAAAGCAGAATTGAGACAGCAGAAAGTAAATGCAGGATGCGCAAATTTGGGTTATCCACCCCAAATATTCACACAGACCATTTGTGCCCAACCTGTGGTAGAGCATTCCGAGCTCATATTGGTCTGATCAACCACAGTCAGACACTGAAATTTCACTTTATCATGGTGGTGTTATTTTGGTCCTCTTAGAGAACAAAGGACAACCACCACCAACTATCCAGACTTGGAATGGTTGTTCCCAACAGGGGAAATTTCTGCCAGTCAAGAAGCAAAACTTAGAATGAATTTCCTGGCAGAGAAAGAAGAATCTAACCTAGTATCAGAGTGACATATCAAGAATGGCACACATAACCAGTGGGAAGTAGTGGTGGCATCAGAGGAAGGTGAAGTACCTCAACCTCTTAGCCCTAAAACATGAGATCCAAGAGTTGACTTGATCAGGTGTTCCTAAGTGTATGCCTCTCTACTAGAGTATTCTATGTATGTACCCATTCTTCCCACCAATCTATGTGTATTTGCAGGAAAGAACACCTGAGATTTATTGGGGATATGTTTTATAACTATGGCATGCCATTTCAGGCATGAAAAGCCTTTGCTTTGGGGCAGTTGTATTCACTAGCTAATTATTAAAGTTAAACTCATTGATAGAGAATTGATGAGCTTTAAAGGAATGCTAATCCAATCTGAGTTTGGTTGTTTGTGATGAGGGTGGAAGAAGGGGATAGAGTGTTGCCCTGTGGGGGTTCATCCACCATTATCTTTTATGGATTCCCCAGTATTGTAAGAAACCATAACTTTTTTCTTCTTTATTTTTCTTTTTGTTCTTAGACTAACTAGCTGGTCAGTTCTCCAATGTTTTTCCTGAACAAATCAGACCACTCTTTGGACTCTTACAACCCATTCTTGGATTCATAGGTTGGGTCTCTAGACATGGCTACTAAAATCCTCAAGGTTTTAGGAGTAACTTTGAAGAGATGAAAGGTGGCTTTAGTACTATCATTAATGAATTCTCATTCAATGGGTCTCCCCCATATGAATTGACAGCTAATAACTCCCTAATATAATTTAACCAATTACCATCAACTAGCCTTTACAAAAAGATACTTACTTAGAAAATATAGAAAGAATCAAAGTTCAACAATCTGCCAAATTGAGAGCTTACTTCTATTTACCTCAGTGCCCAAAAAGAGTGGAATTAAAATAGTGGCTACAACACATTCCCCCTACCAAGTTCATTTCTGGATGTGGCATAGCCAATAGACTAGTTACTCCATGACTTGTAAGATACAGTGTCTTCACTACCAGGTTGATTCATTGCCGGACTGAGTCAGACAGGTTGCTTCTCTGGACCAGCTTCTCTCTGGATTCAAAGACTGCTGCTACCAACTCTTATTACTGAGGAAATCTTTTATGGTTCTTCTGACACTTCCAAAGCTCACATTACCTGGTCTGTCTCATCTTCAATGCTTATTCAGCTAAGATCAAGAAAGAATGAAACACAGCAGAGACAAAAGACACAGGAACACCATACATCCACAGCCATGTGTTAGCCAAGTGGTGAAAATAAGGTAGCCCAGTGGGGAGATAAGGGAGCCAGTAGCTATTGGCAAACTATCATCACTTCTAACATGGCTACCTCTCCCCAACGTGGCAGCCATATCAGTTCTTACCTCATTCATCATCAAGGAAAGGAGGGGGATTTTGTTCAAGCCTTTTGTGTGCTCTCTCAGTTCTGGATCAGCAGACAATTAAAGGCTTTCAATTACACAAAGTAAACCAACAGGAAGTAGTCAGGGAATAGTTAAGCATACTCTCATTTGGAGAGGGAGAGTTCCCCTCCATCAACAGTTTCTAAAAGTATGATCATCAAGCCTCTGCATGGATTGACATCAAGTGAAAAATATAGTATATAAACCTAAGGACCAGATTCGCCAGTCTTCCCATTAGACTTCTAAATAACTTTGGGTGATTTGGACTCTCAAAGTACTTATATCCATTGCATCACTCTATCAGTTATGATATATGAGCAATATGCATGTTGTATCACTCACACACTAGTGCCTAGCAATGTACACAGAGCCCACACAGTTGTAGCAACCCGCCTTGTGTATCTCTGCTCCATTTCCACTTACAAATTAGCTCCCCTAGGGGATGACTACTCCAGGTTTGAGGCATTCTGTGGCTCTGAAATGTGAAAACAAGATTTATTCAGTTTCTCTCTTTCCTTTTGTGTGCCATTTTTTCCCCCAGAACTTCCTAAAGGATATGCTTCACCCATACTGACCCATTTTGCATCTGGTTTCCTCTTGAGTCTCCTCAGAGGTCAGGGCAGTTCAGATTTTTTATTCGTTCATTTAAGATATTTTTAATTACAATGAGTAGGATGATTGGGACCTTTGGGTAGAGAGGCTTGCAGCTGCAAATATTTATCAGTAATGTTAGTATTTTCATTACCGATAATCCTGGCAAATGAGAAACTGTAATCCTGAGGATTTATTTTGCTAATTGAAAAAGTGTTAGAAACCAAATGGAGCAGGGGACTCAACTCCCCTGGAACTCTTCCTCTGATATCACAGATGTTTGGTATCACCGTCAATAGTTCTTACCCATTTTCCCTGAGAGAAAGCCAGGTTAGGCCAATAAAGTCATTAAGTCAGCCAAATAGTCTTTATTTTCTGATAAATGGGAAAGCAGGATGAGAAGGGTCAGTGGGATATAACTGAGAGACTAGGGTAGGAAAAGTGGGACAGCTCCAACAGGCACAACTCATGAGAAGTCAAGAGCATTCCTCTCTTACTTGCCTCCCAGTGATTCTATCCACAGAATAAAAGCTTAGCTGAGAAGAATGGAAGGCAGAGCTAATAATAATAGTAATAACATTTATACAGTGATTCAAAGGATACAAAGAACTGTAAAAATATTGTCTCACTGATCCTCACAACTCTGGGAGGGAGGGGCTTTTACTGTCTCCATTTACAGATGAGGAAACTGAGACTCAGAGAAGTTAAAGGATTTGTCCAGAATCACATAGCTAACAAGTATCTGGGGCTGGATTTCAACTCAAGACTTCCTGATTCGCTGAAGGTCCAGTGCTCTATCCATGGGTATATAGTGATTTCCACCCTGAGGAACACCTACTCTTCTTTGGGTATATAAATCCTGCTGTACACATGAATGAATGAATGAATGAATGAATGAATGAATGAATGAATGAATGAATGAATGAATGAATGAATGAAAAAGTGAATGAAAAAGCATTTATTAAGCTCTTACTATGTAAGAGCTGGGAACCCAATACAAAAGGAAGACAGTGGCCCCAGGTGGTCACATAAGACATACAGGCTGCATCCAAGGGCTTCTTTCTTTGGCATTGTCCATTCTGAACTGCTGTTGTGGGGTGAAATCCCTGAGGTTAGGGGTGGGGAAGGATACAGCAATAGTGGTATACATGATTTATCCTAGCTCTACTCAGAACTGAGATTTATCTCTAGATTCTTATATTCACATAGAGAGGTACTTAATTGAACTGTTGACCAGCTGATAAGCCCACAGAGATGACCACCATAGAGATGACCACTCTCAGGATCCAAGGGCTGGAGTTCCCAAACTTTTTACTAGTCCTGGTAGACTTAAATTGAGGAGCCTTCTGCACCCCATCCTTTTTCTTCCTAGCATTTCTAATATTAGAAGGAAGAAATATACTCTAATGGGCTATATTTAAAATCATTTTACTGTTATTCTTTCTATAATATCCATTTAGAGATATATAAGGCAATGTTGTAGAGTAGAAAGAGCATTGGACTGGGCACCAGGATATTTCAGTCTTGGCTCCACTTCAAACTAACTGCATGGCATGGCCTTGGGTAAGTTACTTCCCCTTCCTTGGTCTAAGTTTTCTTTAAAATGGACTACATGAGTTCTAAGTTTACTTCCAGTTCCTAAATCCTATGATTCTATTCTAATGCTTGCAAGTTTGTACCCACTGTAGCAACTCACACCTTTCCTATAATCATAAAGACCTCTACTCATTTGATGGGATGCCTCACACCACCCTGCCCTCATCCTCGGAGACCTAAGTTCCAAGAGAAGAACCACTACTACATGATTACAGTCGAATTCTTTCAGGGTCCTAGACATGACCCTATTATGAATACATATAGTCCCTTTCTCATTACTTTAGCTCTTGAAACGCCACTGATGCACTGATATTTATACAAACCAGCCACTCACAGGGATGTCATTTTTAGATCCTAAACAAACCCATTTACTTAAGAGCTAAAAGAAATAAAAACGTCATAGATACTCATATACTAAAGGAAATGTAGTAGTGAGAGAAATGATTATTAATAACCAATGATTTGGAGAGATCCAAAGTTCTCCCCTTATAGTAAAGTCCTGATTTTTAAAAGTCTGGCCTCTTAAAGGATATTGCTCAAATCAAAATCAAATAATGAGATTTGATTAACGTTCTTGTAGAGACTCCACCTATATGGAGTAGACCTGGTGATCTGCTCAGGCTTAGGTGGGGGATAAACTCTTTGAACAGACTGTCCAAGGCTGAGGGGGAGGGGGAGAACCTTAAATGGATAACATAACCAAAGTTCTGGTCCAGCCCCTGATTTTAATATTCATTCTCATTAATTGTTAACCAAGCAGGGTAGATTCCCATCCTGGGGAATGCCTACTCTTCTTGGGTATATAAATTGTGAGTCTATCACCATGATGGTCTTTGGTTTATGAGAGCTGGCCAAATGACCATCCTTTTATTAATAAATGTGCTGGCCTTATTAATAAAATGATTAAATTACCTAGAAACTGTCTCTCAAACCTTTTTAATCACCATAGTAGTTGCAAATACACTAAAATCTACACATAAACCTGGGTCATACCTTCTCAAAATATAATACTCTTGATACATGGGGGAGGGTGGACAGACGCAGAAACTTGGCAGAGTGGCACATGAAGGAGAAAAACTGATTTGTTTGGGGGTTACTCTTAACTTTGGACTGCAGGCTTTGATATCTTTGGCTCATTCAGGAACATCTGCACCACATGCATGAAGCTACTTCTCTGGTAAATGCTTGTCTACTTTTCTTCACTGTTCTGCTTGGGAAATCCTCCCCTCTTCTCTTCTTGAACCAATGAAGCATTTACACATTCTTTCAACTTACAGTCACCCTTTAAAAGACATTGAGATAAAGTGTTACACTCCCGAATTGGCTAGCAGCTCCTTTTAAACCAGAGAACTACCACAAAGCAAACAAACATCCTGGTAATTGGGTGGTTGAGAAATCTGTGATGAAAGAGATAATTGGGATCTGAGGTATGAGAAGTTGGGTCTCTGTACTTACAGAATCTTAAAATTTTGGAGCTAGAAGGAACCGTAAAGATCATCCAGTTAATTGCACTAACCCTAAATGAAGGCTTCTATTTTCTATTCTACATTCATTCACTCATTCATCCAAAAAGCAGCACTGTATATATGATGAAAATAGAGCAGTCTTAAAGTCAATAGACACCTGAGTCTGAATCTGTGCTCTAACTCTTCTACACAATTTGTGATCCTAGGCAAACCTCATGTCCCTGAGCATCAGGTTTTCTCATCTTATGTCATAGGGATTATGTCATTGTGAAGAAAGTGCTTTAAAAAACTTAATATTAATGTGAATTACCAGTACCTATTCACTGATAAATAGCATGGCATAGTGGATTGAGACCAGACCTTGAATTCAGATCAAATCTTCCTTCTGCATTCATATCTCACTTTTGACATATTAACTGTATGGCTTCTCAAGTATCTCAAGTAGAAGCAGTTTCCATCCTGGGAGGTCCCCATCCTAGTGAAATCACA
Source organism: Notamacropus eugenii (assembly GCF_028372415.1). NCBI lineage: Eukaryota > Metazoa > Chordata > Mammalia > Diprotodontia > Macropodidae > Notamacropus > Notamacropus eugenii. The sequence goes on along the minus strand of NC_092873.1, from coordinate 338,852,107 downwards.
GTCACACTGCCCATCTCTTCTTCCTAAAAGAACAAAATTCAACATATTTTTATCAAATGCTTACTGTGTATAAGGGGTTGTACTAGTTACTAAGGACAATAAATATAACACTGCCCCTGCCTTCATGGAATTTACAGTCTAGCTAATTGTTTTCTCATTTCTGATGTCAGGACTCCTACTTTCTAACACTTAACTATTTCGTGGATTCAACAAGCATTTATTAAATTTCTGCTGTGTGCCAGGCTCTCCCTCTCTAGAACTGGTGAATGATTTCTGTTCACAGATCAGTTGGCTGACTACACATCTTTTCTTTCATCTTATTCATCAGAGTCCAAGCATGCCTCCCAAAAGGCAACAGGTACTTGTGATGACTTGTCTTTAAAGTCCTCTCTCCAATCTTTGGAGCACAATTTCACAAATAAACAACTTGCCCAACCTCTTAGTATTCCTTGATATGGAATGACTTCTCATAAGATGTCTTTCTCATGTGTTCCCAAGACACATTATCACCTTGCTGAAATTCTTTAAAAGGAACTCAAGAGTCATACCATCATTTGTTTCTGTCAGAAATCTTTTAAGCTGAAGTTATTGCTAGTTGGTAGGTTTCTTTCAACTCTTCTCTTAGACAAGAAATACTCTTGAGTTGGGAGTTGGGAGTTGTTAAGTTGGGAGTTACTACATGTTCACCATTTTCTATGACTCGAAAGCACATCAAGAGGTATATATAGCTCATATCTCCAAACTCCAAACCAAGGTAGATTTTGAGAACAAACTATTCGAGATAGTTTGGGTTTAATTAGATTTCAAGGAGTCTAGACACCTTTACCATTTCCAAGAAGACTCATAACTTGAACACTTTAATCATACATTGCTATATAGGAGACTCTGAAGCATAAATAGAAATCTCAGTAGAGTGAATGCAAGTTCTTTCTGGCACAGACATAGAATGCTACCAGGAGTAATGCTTTAGGCTTTACACTATTTGCTGATATTTGGGTGACAGTTACACTTATATTTGGTCTAAGTTGAAAGGAAATCCATCACTCCTAGTTCTACTCCCTAATGCTTTACAGAAGGAGAAAAATTCTGTTCCACATAATAGTCCTTTTAATACTTGAAGATAGCTTCCCTTTTGTGTCCCGTAAGTCTTTTCTCTCTTTAGGCTTAATATTTTCAGTTGTTCCAACTCACATAGAAGTTATCCTTATCAAATTTGCAGGTGACATAAAATTGGGAGCTATAACAAAAGAATCGGATGGTGAAGTCAGGATTCAGAGACCTTAACTGGCTAAAACACAGGGCTAACTCTAATAAGATGAAATTAAATAGGAATTCATGTAAAGTTTTAATGCTTACATTTAGAAAATTGACTTCACAAATATAATATGGAGGAGGCATGGTTAGACAGCAGTTTTTCTACAAAAGATCTGGGAATTTTAATAGATCAAAAGCTCTGTATGAGTCAGCAGTGTGATATGGCAACCAGAAAAGCTAAATTCTACCTTGGGCTGCATTAAGAGAATTATCACTTCCAGGAATGGGGTGGTGATAGTCCCACCACAAATTGATAGACAAGAGCATCATTCTTAAACTTTTTAGTCTCAGGATCCCCTCACACTCTTAAAAATTACTGAGGATTTCAAAGAGTTTTTGTTTATGTGAATTATATCTATTGCCATTTGCCATATTGGAAATGAAAACTCATATACTTTAAAATATTTATTAATTAATTTCAGAATAACAATAATAAACCCATTACAAGTTAATAGAAATGACATTTTTTATGAAAAATAACTATATTTTTCAAAACAAAAAAATTCATGGAAAGAATGGCATTGCTTCATGTATTTTTGCAAATCTCCTTAATGTTTGACTTAATAAAAGACAGTTGGATTCTCATATCTGGTTCAGCATTCAGTCTGCTGTAATATGTCACTTTGGTTGAAGTATGTGAAGAAAAATCTGGCCTCACACAAACATTTCTTAGGAAAAGAGAGGAGTATTTTAGTAGGAAAATAACATCTTAATTTTATTATGAAAACTGTTTTGACCCCAAGGATCCCTTAAAATGATCTTGAAGACTCCCAGCAGTCAGCAGAAGATTACTGGGCAAAAGTACAATGAAGGGCAATTATAATTGTGAAGGGCCTTAAGTCCTTGTCATACGACTGTCTACTGAAGGAACTGTATGTTCTTAGGTTGGAGAAGAAAAAACTTATGGGAAATCCTGATAGTTCTCTTTAATTGTTGTTTTATACATTATATAAAGGCATTAGACTTGTTCTGTCTGCTCCATAAATCAGAAAAAGGAGCAATGGGTAGAGGTTTTAAAATGGTCCATTTAAGTTTGATTTCTGGTGGGGTTCTGGAGCTGTCTCAAAATAGAATGAGTTGCTTTGAGGAGCAATGGGTTCCTCTCTTTAGAAGTCTTCAAGTAGAGGCTAGATGGGCACTTATTTGGTATGTCATAGGAATTCCTTTCAAGTATACATTGGACTAGATGACTCTGAAGTCCCTTCTAACTCCCAAATTTGGTGATCCTGCAACTAATTCTCCTGGCACAGACTCAGAATTCTTCCTGATTGCTCTCCTCTGGATGCTCTTCAACTTATCAATGTCTTTTCCTAAAATGCCATGCCCAGAATTGAAGGTTATACTATGGATGTGTCTTACTATGGTGGAGTATTCTTGACTCCTTTTTCCTGGAAGCTGTGTCTCTCATAATGCAGCCCAAGATGAGATTAGCTTTTTTTTGGATACCACAGCACCCTGCTAAATCACAGTGAGCTTATAGCCCAACAAAAAATAAAGAGAAAAAATATCTTTTTTTTCAGCTCAACTGCTATATCTCCTTTATCTTATATCTGTGAGGTCAATTTTTTGGATGCAAGTGTAAGACTCTACATTTATCCCTAATAAATTTCATTTTATTAGATTTGGTCCACTGTTCTAGCTTGTCAATGTCCTTTTGAATTCTGATTCTGTTATACAGTGTGCTAGCTATCTCTCCCAACTTCGTGTCATCTGAAAATCTGATAAGCTTGGTATTTATGCCTTTACCCAAGTCATTGATAAAAACATTGCACCATATAGTTCCAAGCAAAGTTCTATGTGGCACTCCCCTGACCTCATTCAGACCCATTGGACATCAAACCACAAATGATTCCTCTTAGGGTCTGACCATTCCACTAGTTCTGATTTCAACCATTTGAACTCTTGTCAAGCTCTTATCAGTATTTTCCATGAAAACAGCATATAAGAGAGTGACAATTTCCTAAAATCTAGATAAACCCTATTACAACATTCCCCTGATTGATCAGTTTAGTCATTCTATCAGCAGAGTAAATTAACTTAGTCTGAAATGATCTGTTCTTGATGAAACCATCATCACTTAGTGATCACTGTTTCCTGTTCTAGATGTTTACTCACCATCACCTCAGTCAATGTGGTAGAGCAGATAAAGCCCCAAACTGAAAGTAAGAAAGGCCAGGTTTCAAATCACCCTTAGACAGCTACTATCTGTGTTATACTGGACAAGTTACTTAGAAGGGAAGGGAATAAGCATTTATTAAGGGCCTACTATATTCCTGGCATTGTGCTACATGTTTTACAAATATCTCATTTGAGATCTTAGCCTTTTTTGGGCCTCAGTTTATTTATCTAAACCAAATTCTCTCATTTAAAATGAGATACCTAAGGTATTTTCTAACTCCAAATTTATGATCGTATAAGTAGTTGGCTAATTTTGGACTGTCAATAATTAGTTTAATGTCAGATATATATATATGTGGTAGAATTGATAGGGAAGTCCATTGTGTTGGCAGGGAGGGTTAATTTGACAGTAATGAGAGTCAATTCTAGGCAGTGCCAGGAAATTAGCTCTTATATAATCTATCTGGAAAGGTTTCTTGGATGAATTGTTTGGGGGGGGGGGGGTGTATATTGAGCTTTCACTTATCTCTTAACTAAGTATCTCTTTTCCAACATCTTTGTATCTTCTCAAAGGAGTTGTGTATGTTTATGTATCTCTCTGTCTGTCTCTCAAGACAGACAGAAAGAAACAGAAACAGAGACAGCAAACAATAGACAGAAATGGGGAGATCTCTCAGCATTCTGACTAATAATACTGGAAAATCTACCTTTGCTATATTTGGGCAAATGGCTTTGTTGTACAATGATTCCCAAGTATGTTCCCTCTCCCACTCTCCTTTCCACAAGCATGCTTTAAAGAAAATCTAATCAATTCTGAAACCCACAGGTTCTAGTGCTAAAAATCCAGGAGAAAAGGGGATTGGTTTTCGTCCACTGGGTTTGCTGGACAGCTCCCTCCCACTTCTATGGGGGCAACTTATTAACACTGAAATATCTGAACAATAAGAAAATATTGATGGCTCCTATGGTCAATACCAAGATTCATTGACCCAAGCTGCAAATATGGAAGATGGCAAATTCAAGGTCACTACCTGGAGGGACAAAAATAAATCTCAATAAGAATCTCCAATAGAATGTGAACGTTGTTGTGTATATTTTGTTACCCCTCAATCAAATGATCAACAAGCATTTATCAAGTACTTTGTATGTTCCAGACACTGTGCCAGGCCCTAGGGATACAAAAGCAAAAAAAAAAAAAAATAGAACAATTTCCACTAACAAGGAGCAGACATTCTATCAAGGGATACAATATTTGCATATATAAATCAATGCAGAAAAATATTTTCAGAGTAAACAAATGATAAATATGGTATGGTTAATTAGAGAGGGCACTAAGCCATTAGAGAAATCAGGAGAAAAAGCTTTGTTTAGGCAATGATGCTTAAGTTACAACAAGAAGGAAGAAAGAGATTCTACAAGGTGGCAGTGAGTAGAGAGTGCATTTTAGGCATGATGATTTGGAGTATGCAGATACAGAGATAGGAGATGCAAAGTTTCTGAGGAGCAGAGAGAACTGTTCAGCTATACATTAGTGAATCTGAAAGACTGTGGTATATAATGAGGCTGGAAAGATAGCTTTGGAGACAGGTTGTAAAGGGCTTTGAAACTCAGAGTTTGTATTTGGTCCTAGGAGCAATAGGGAGTCACTAGAGTTTGTTGAGTAGTGGAGTGACATTGTCAGATTTTCATTTAAAGAAAACACTTTCGCAGCTGCTTGGAAGATGAATTGGAAAGAAGAAAGACTTAAAACAGGGAGACCAGTTATGAAGTGATTGCAGTAGTCCAGATGAGAGGAGAAAGGGTCTGAATTAAGATAAATTAATTTAAATAAGGTAATTTTGTAAATTGATCTACTCTATGAGTAAAGAGAAAGATGCTGATGGAAGATGATAGAAGTTAGAAATGACAAGATTAGGTGATTGTTTAAAATATGGGATGAGGGAGCTGAAGGCTACAAACCTGGGAAACTAGAAGAAACTGAAGTGCCTCTAATAGAAACAGAGCTATCTAAGGTGTTGTGATCATTCCTCTGTCTTTAGAAGCACAGTTAGTACTGAAGAGGAGATGGGAATAGCCTATAAGCAAGTGGGAACAATCTTTGCTGCTGGGGATCAGTCCCATCCCAAATCTCTTAAATGTCTGTACTTTCCACTCCACTGGCCACATTCCTAAGTGTAGACAATCCGGAAACGAGAGAGAGAGATTGGGAATTAGGATAAGTGGTGTAATGAACACATAAAGAAATAAACTGGGCTTAACTTTCTTTTATGTCTTGTCTCTCTCAACTAGAGTGTGAGTTCCTTGATATCAAGGACCTCAGGGACTGTCTCACTTTTTCTTTACGGGCTTAGCACACTTCTAAGCACTTAGATGCTTTTTCACTTATTTCATTAGCACTTTTCGTTGCTGGCAGATTTGTTTAATGATGACAAGAATGTATAGCTTGACTGTTTCATCTAGTTTTTGATCTTGCCCTTATCATCACCTTGATGTGAATTGAATAGGACCTTAGGAAGCAGATGTACCTAAGTGTCCAGTTTCCTATACAGTTCCCCTGGCTTTGGGAAAATGAGAAAAAGTTCCCAAAACTGAACTTGGAAGGTAGGTTTTAATTTTTTAATTTAGTTTTTATTAAATTTAATCAGGAATTTAACAGGATTTACAAGGAATTGCCTAACTCCAACTCAGATATATTATCTTAAAAAAGAACCTCAAAATAGGATACATGAAGGCTGTACAAAGGACAGACTTTATCTTAGCCTAGGGACATTCTGCTAGTTTTTGTTAGTTACCTCCCTGGTGTCATGTCCTAGGTTTCACACTAAAAGAGCATCAGCCTACTTGTATCAGGGAGAGACATTTTAGCCACAGCAATCTGTATGTGGAAGCAAAGAATGGAAGATGAACTCTAAGCTCATCAAACTTAGGGTAGCGTATTTAGGGGCCTATATATATGAAAGGACCTTTTGGGGCTATAGTAACATGGGATTTTATGTAAAGAGTAGTCTGTAAAGATAAGAGATCATGGTAGGTTTTTCTCTAGCAATGTTCTCATGGAACAGCAGTCCTACATCATTACCATACTTAAAGCATGACTCATCTGGATGACTGATCTGGACAAGCTTCACTTGCTGTGAAGAAGACCAGGCCAAAGTATCTACAGAAAGGATGAAGATTGGAAGAGAAGTTGATACTGCAAAGATCTGAAATGTTTATCTATCTATGTTTAACCAATATAAGTGTGTGGAGGGAGGAGTCTAGGGATAGCCTTATTACAATTCTGCCCTTACCTCCATCTTGTCTTAATCAAGGGCCTGTCTTTATCAAGGGTCTTCAGACCCTTGTGACAACCCCTCCTAAAGAAAATGGTTGGTTTTTTTGTGAATTTGAGGGCTGTGTTGGGTTGAATTTTTCTTATTTTTTTAAAATAATGGAAAAGTTGTCTTTGCTTTGTTTCTTACTTTATCTCTTGGTGGGAGGAAGGAAAGTTAGCTAGTTCAGAGATTACTTAGAATTGTAGTTATACAAAATTCCACCATGCATGCCATCAAAAGTCTTCATGACTATGAGGGACTGAACCTGACGTTGTAGAAGAGATTAATGACCTCAGGCCACAATGTCCAGATAAACCTACATGAATTCAGTTGGCTGGAATAGAAGGGAGTCAGGCGAGAGCTCAGGGATATGATTTTCTCTAAAGCCCAAGAAGAAAGAGTTCCAGTCTAGAAAGATCTATGAGGGGGCAAGTCAAGCTTTCAGGAAAACGCTAGCTAGGTAAAATGACCAGAAGCTTTCAATATGAGACTGGGTAATTTGCCTTTTTATGTACTTCTAATTGTCATATTTCTGAATTTATATGTGGGGAAATAATTGAGGCTTTGTGCTGGCAAAAATGCAGTGTAAAAGGAATAAAAGAGAAGAAACAAGCATTTATTACACACTTAGTGTGTAGGAGTTGTGTTAAGTATTTTGAACCTCAAAAAAGTCTTGGAGGTAGATGACTTTATTTTCCCCATTTTACAGTTGATGAGACTGAGGAGGTGTATAATGTAGTAACTTGTCTAGTGTCACATAGGTAGTAAGTATCTGGGGTGGAATTTGAAATTAAATCTTCCTCACTCCTTGCTCAGTGATCTGTTATTCACTGGACCACTCAGCTGGGATCTTGTTGCTTACAGATATGCATGACACAGACAGGAATGTGTATTCAGCCTTCTTCACTTACCTTCATTTACATGCCTAACTAATCAAAAGAGGCCTAACTTGGAGCCCCAACACACAGCTTCTAAGACAATTTTTTGTTTTGTTTTGAGAGGAAGAGGGATTTGAGAGTCCTCAAAATGAGATTGGGAGATACAGGTTTAAAATTAAGGATTAAAGAAAAGTTAAAAAAAAAAATCTAGCCTAAAATCAGATGGTTGTCTGGGACTATGGGCCTGGAATCAGTTCCAGGTGAGCCAATGGCAATCAAAGCAAAGACTTAATCTTAGACTAGAATATTCTTCTGGCTTTTGTTAACTCTTTATCTCGATGGGACAGGTCATAATGATAGCAGCTAAGAGAATATTAGCCTACTTTTGTCAAGGAGAGGCTTTCTAAGGCCAACAGTAGATGGCCCTGAAAAGGTCAATTTGGCAATCATGAGACCAATGGAGATGCCCAAGAGAGAGACATCACCCTAGAGGATAGAGACATGGGAGTACGACTGCAGTCATGATGGTAATACCAGGGCACATAAGCAGCTCTACAGCATGGAGATTGTATGAGGGGCCCCAGCCAGATGTGTATCATGTAAAATTATGCCTCTATATGTGTGGCCTGAACCCACTGGTTCTTGCCATGTGCTCGTTCACACATACTTACTAGCTACATATGTTCCCAACATGAGTGAATTCCATTCATGTTCCCTGATCATATGTTCATTATGTGTGTTCCACTGATGACATAGTAGCCAGTGAGAGAGTATACCACATGCACACATAATTGGGTGATCTTTTTTGTCATTTTATTTGCTATGCTGTTTGACTGAATCTCTTTTATTTTGAACTAATATGGAGGTATGGTTTGATTGAATAATAATAATCATAGCTAACATTTGTGCGGCACTTTAAAGCTTGCAAAGTACTTTAGCATACATCATCTCATTTGATCTTCATGACCACACTGGGAAGTGATGCTATTTTTATCCCCATGTTACAGATGGAGAAACTGAACCCAAGGGGAGCCAAGAAATTCTCCCAGAGGCTCATAACTAGCAAGTACACAGGGTAGAATTGAAACCCATGTCTTCCTACTGAGAAAGCCAGTGATCTTTATACTGTACTGATGGAGTATCATGAATCTGAAGTAGCTTTTCTGGAACCCAGGAAGGATGGTGCCAGGTGCTACATATGTCCTGTTTTATAAATAAAATTTAGAAAACATACTCCTGGTCCAATTTGTGCCAGCAAAAGAAAGAAGAAGGAGAAAAGAAGAGTAGGTATCTTCCACCCGGATTAAAATGTTGAGGCAGCAATGAAAAGGTGAACAGAGAGGTAGAAGAAAGGACAACCACATATTTGTTTTGGGTCCCACAAGTCCCCCACCCTGTGCAAACAGACCAGTGTCTTCCGGTGACATCATTGCACTGCTCTCTGCTAGGCAGAATATTCTCTACTGGCTGTTGGATTTTTCCACTTGTCCCTCTGGGGTTCCTTCTGGTCTCACGGCCACCTAGCTTCTTGCTGTAACCATATGCTGGGCTTCCTTTCTTCCCAGTCATTTTTATGATTCTACAATCAACACATTTGCTAGGAAGATTTCAACATTTCCATGAAAACACTAAGCTAATGTTTTAAAAAATCTTATGCCTCGTGCTTAGGCTTGTTGGCGTCATTGGTGCTAATTAGGCCAGGATTTCGAGTTTTATCCCTGCATTGGCAGATGTTTATTGAGGAGGGTGTAAATTTGGCTATCATAGAGAACACCACGGCAATAAGAACCATAAAGAAGCAAAAACAATTTTATTAAAGTGAGAGAAAAGATAAGTAAAAGGGGAAGCTTATACTTCTAACAGTTAAAGAATCTGGCTGGCTTTTATGGGGACTTCCCAATATCATGACTTTAATCTGGGTAGAAGCTTCACTGAGCAAGGCCAGAGCAATGCTTCTTATAAGGAATTGAATTCTTTGTCCAGGAATTAGGTCAGCAATGAGATCCTGCAAAACAGGTGTTAATCAGTGGTTCAGTACTTGGGTCAGGGTCAAAAAGGGGAAATTCCACAGGCCAGGTCTCCTACATACCTAAACCAGGAAAGACTTATTCACTCAACTTGCCTTGATGTTCATTCTGCAAAAATATCTATCTGCTACAGCAGAGATCTTTGGCCTCAAACTGCAACCCTCCCTCTTCCAAGGTGTTATTTATAATGGAATGGGGGTGGAAGAAGGAGCAGAAGGATGAGGGTAGGGAGGCTCAGTTCAGCATCACCCTATTAGACTTGGTGTGTTGTACTAGGGTGCTGCTCTTGGAATAAGGAAGTCCTGGATTTGAATCCTACCTCAGACTCTTAATAAATGTGTGACTTTGAGCAAATCACTTCACCTCTGTCTGCCTCAGTTTTCCTAATCTGTAAAAGGGGATGATAATAGCATTTTCCTCCCAGAGTTGTTGTGAGGATCAAATGAAACAGAATTTGCAAAGTGCTTTATGGACCAAATAAGGATCTGTGCAGAGAACTCTGAAAACTTTAAAGAATTATAAAGATGTCCATTGTTATTTGGGGGGGGGGGGTGGGGAGAATAACTCTAAGGAAAAGTTTTCCAGAGAGTGTATCCTGGCATCATCTTTATTCATTCAGTAACACCTAGGAACCTAACATGTACATAGCACAGTATCTGTGACTGTAGGGGATAAAGAAGAAAAAGAAGATATCTCCTCTCCAGTAGTTCATCTAGTTGGGAGAGAAAATACAGGCAACTAGGTAGTAGTTAAGGAAAAATACAAGAGAATATATGATTCAGTGCTGAAATGGGTGGTATTAACATGAAGTGCAGAGAGCAGGAAGATCAATATAGACTGGCACATTTAGTGAAGGCAGGAGTGGGACTCCCAGTTTCAGATTTGGACTGAATACTGAAGGATGAGTAGGAATTAGGGAGTCAGAGGAAAGAGGAAGCAGTAACACCTTATCTAATACAGCACTTTCAGATTTATGAAGGCTTTCCTCCTATATGGTTTTATTTGTTGCCCAGAACTACCTCATGAACTAGACAAGTAAATATGATTATGTCCATTTTATTGATGAGAAAGAACTCTGAAAATCTAATAATAATGGCAATAGCTAGTATTTATATAGCACTTTAGGTTTGCAGAGAGCTTTACAAATATTCCCTCCTTTTGATCTTCACAATAACCTGGGAAGGGGGTACTATTACTATTGCCATTGTATAAATGAGGAAACTGAGGTAGACATTTTAAATATAGCCTAGGGCCACACAGTTAATAAGTGTCTGTAGCTGGATTTGAACTCAAGTCTTCTTGCCTGCAAATCTAAGACTCTGTGCACTGACCTTCATCTTGTCTTCCATATCTTGCTGCTTGTGTCCTCTGAGGGAAGAAGGCAAGGGGCCAAGAGTGGTACACTTTCATCTGGATCAGTACAAGATAACTCCCATCTCCTGCTGCCAGCCTGATCTCCTAAAAACCATGTAGAGAACTTATGGTATGAAGAACAACCTTCCCTTTTCTTTGGGTCTTCATTCTTCTGCTGTGCCTGTCTCTTGAGAAAAGAGACTAATGGTTGGAGAGAAGGACTTCCTTCTTCCACAGAGTAGGTCCAACTTCCATCCCTTGCTGCACCATTTCCTCTACAATCTCCAGCCTTTGGAAGGAAAAAGAGTAATAAAAAGAGACCTTTCATCTGATCATCTGACCAGTGCCTTCCATCTAGTACTGCACTTGTCTCCAGCCTGATCTGTAGTCTCCTTTGGAAAGAGGAGTAGTACCCTCCCCTTAAACATTTTCACACCTGATCACACCCTACTTATCCCAGAGGTTCTGAACCTCCATAGGTTATCATCCAAATTCCATTTCCCATTGCCTACATCTGAATTCTATTCCCATCCCCATCAACTCTCCCATCCTAAAATTCCAACCAAACACCTCTCTCCCCTTCTACTGTATCTTCTAGAAAACCTGTTCCAAGGCAGCAAACTTCCCTTCATCCTAAATCTTTTCCTCTCTCACTCTGTCCATCTTCTAACTATTACTGAAACCACGTTCCCTTCTGATAATATAGCCTCTCTGCCTCTCTCCCTTTCCAGTACTGGCTTCATTTTTATTCATTCCCCTCAGGTAACTGATCAAGGTTGGGGAGTTGGATTACTTCTTGTTCCCCATTACCACTTCCAGGTTCTTTCGCTACCTCTATCACTCAGTAACCACTCCACCGTTGATTTTCACATTATTAATCTCTACTACCCAATCAAAATCTTGGTAGCAGTTGTTTCAAAGACCACACCCTCCCCCTTCAGGTCACTCCCTTTTCTTGCTTAATGATTTTGTTAGGCAGTTCACAATTGCTCTCTCCTTCGAACTCCTGCCCCCAAAATAGGGGATAATAAAAGCACCTATTTCTCAGGGTTGTTGTCAGGATCAAATGTGATAATAATTGTAAAGCTCTTAGCACAGTGCCTGGCACATAGTAAGCCCTACATAAATGTTGGTTATTATTTCAAGGAAGTAATGACACAGAAGATTACTTATGTAAGGTGGAATCAAATTGTACAGAGTATTGACTGTCAGGTTTGGGAATTTGAACTTTACCCTGTAGGCAATGGAAAACCGTTGAAGAGGTCTACATAGAGAAATAATTCATGAAAATAATTATGAAAAATGTTTTTGAACAGTCAATCTGGGGTTAGTTTGTTATATAGAGTGGTGGCCCAGAGCGTTAGCCCATGGAGTTTTCTTTCCTTCACATGAAGAATTCTATTCCAAAATAAGCTACCCTTCCAGTATAAACAGGCCCTTTCACTGATAGATGTGCCTGTGAATAGAATAGCCTCTGCTTAAGTTCAGATATCAGTTAGGGCCCTCTCTATTCTGCTGTGATTAGACCTTACCAGGAGTACCATATTTGAGAACTGTGCCTTAATCATTGGAAAGAAAAAAAGAGGTAAGAGAGGACGATGTAATAGAAAAACCACTGACCTGGGAGTCAGGAGTCCTTGCTTCCAGTCCTGCCTATCTGAATATTAAGTCATTTTTACCTCTCTTGTCTCTTCTGTCTCTTTATCTGTAAAATGATGGGACCTAAAATTCTGTGTCTAGTTCCTATTTAAATAAACAAACGAATAATAATAAATTATATTGTAATTAATAATAAAGTAAGCTATTATGCAAGTCAGAGCCAATGGTCAAGAGATAGCAAAATATAATGGAAAGAGCATGGATCTTGAAATCAGAAGATCTGAACAAGTCTTTTGACCTCTCAAAGTATCAATTTCCTCATTTATAAAACAGGGGAAATAATACTTACACTTCCTACCTCAGAGAGTTGTTGTGAGGACAAGAGTTTTGTAATTGTAAAGGGCTCTAGAAATGTGATCTATTATTATTCCACTTGATGGGGCACATCTGGCTAATTCAATTATGGATACAACTACCAAAGGGCAGGTTTCTGTATTAAGGGCATGTCCTAGAAGGCCTGTGTTGTAAGAGCCAAGCATTATGAGAAAGAAAGAAAGAAAGAAAGAAAGAAAGAAAGAAAGAAAGAAAGAAAGAAAGAAAGAAAGAAAGAAAGAAAGAAAGAAAGAGAGAGAGAGAGAGGGAAGGAAGGAAGGAAGCAAGGAAGCAAGGAAGGAAGGAAAAAGAAAGGAAGGAAAGAAGGAAGGAAGGAAGGAAGGAAGGAAGGAAGGAAGGAAGGAAGGAAGGAAGGAAGGAAGGAAAGAGGTATTATCATAACTACCGCAAAGTACATTGTTCCTGACAAACACTTTTCTCCTTCCTGAACCTTCCATCAGTGTGTGTTTATAATAGCCTCTACTATTGACTTCTGGTACTATACCTTCTCACAAGTTTAGGGAATTGGATATTTCTGTCAAACCAAGTAACTCATGCACCTGACGGTGAATTTGTGCAATACTCCTTTCCCTATTCCCCTTTCTCCTACCTTGTTTGAATTAAGTGACTTTTAGCATTAAAACAAACTGCCTCTAGCAGTCTTTTAATCCCACCTTCCCTTCTCTCAAGATACATCCTTATTACAAGGTTATCCAGCATTCTGCTCCAATATCCATGTTTATAGGTAGCCTGCTTCATTCTCTTCTGCTTTTTCAATTTCTTTCCCTCACGTACTGGGAAGGCTGAGAAGCTAGTAGAAAACTTCTCCAGAGTGGGATGGGTTTACCATCCCTTTAGGAAGACAGGTGATTTGACAGAATATTCAGACTCAGGATTCTGATAAGTCTTTTCTTCCTACTATTGTTACTTGAAAGTGAAAGAGTGCTGGGTTTGTTATCAGAGGTCCTGGGTTCAAATCCTTTCTCTCCCTTAGTACTTGTGAAACCTTAGGCAAATCACTTAAAGTCTCCAGGTCTCAGTTTCTTCATCTGTAAAACAAAGGAGTTAGAATAGATGACCTTTAAGGTCTCTTCCAACTCTAGGTTATTATCCTGGGAGGCACATATCCATATCCATGTTCAGTATAAAAGGTATTTGGAAATTAGAAGGTTCTAGAAGAAGAAATCAAGGTCAAGTGACAATCCAATTTTCAAAGGACATATTTAAACCACATTCCTATAATGCCTCTGCTATGCCTTCCATTTCACTATCATTTAAATACAACACCAGTTTCAATAGTCTCTCCCCTAGAGATTATGGATAGTGTCACTATCACATTGATTGAATAGGAAATGACAGGTGAATTGCCATTCTGGAGAAACTGTTAAGTATGATGACTACGGAAATATTTTGGGAGTGAAAAGAAAGTGGGATCAAAAAACATCTTTCCTGAGAGAACAGTTTTAATCCTTATCTTACAAAGAAACATTATAATGACAGTTCTTGAAAAGAGACTAATTGCTATCCTGACAACAGAGCTGAGTGGTAGGGCTATGTTTCCAGAACTGAAAAGTAAGCAGTAAGAGTTATAGTTATATGTAAGTCAGGCTGTGAGCCTTCTTTGGTTAATACATCGTAAATAATTGTTTGTGCGTTTGCTTTATTGTTTGTTACACTGTTAACAAATTGTATAGACAGTTTATTTAAACTCAGGAGATTAGTAGATTCGACAAATATATAAAGATGTGTAAAATGTGTGGGAGGAGGGGTTTTTCCAGTTTGTTTGGTAAATAATACTTAGTAAAGGGCTCAGAGTTAATTAATTAATTAATGAGAGAAATTTAATTTTAGTAGTTACTAAGAAATATTAGAACAAATCCCCTGATTGCCTCAGAATCTGTAGGGAAAGAAAAAAAATAGGAAATAGTAACTAAAGAGAGGAATGACCACTCCATCAAGACTATACACTTGGTGAGTATTTGTCTTGGGGAGGGGAAGAGGGAAATACAAGAAAAAGGGAAGGAGGATGTGGAAAGAGAGGGGAAGGGAAAGGGAGAGTGAGAGGAGAAGGGAGAAAAGAAAGAGGAAGGAGAGGAAAAGGGGGCAGAGCGGAAGCAAAAGGGGCAAGGGGATTGGAGAGGGAAAGGGAAGAGCATTGATTATTTAAGCCTGGAGTTTTGAGACAATTAGTTGCCAGAGTTCCCTTAGGTGGAAATCATATTCACAAAGATGAAATTCCTTGTACTAAGGCATACTTTTTCTAAACAGAAATAACCTGGGAACCTGAGGTATTTTCCTTTTGAAGTCCCATTGATTAAAATGACCTTTGACTTTCTACTCCATCTCAGCTAAACTCAGGCATGATCATATCATTGATCTTGCATTCACCCATGTGTTCCATTTTTATGACCATAAAGAACTACAAAATTCCTTTGTTACATTTCACCCCTTCTTTGAGGTTTTCCAGTAGTCTTAAAGGGGTGTAGAGGAATCTAGTCTCTGCCCTTGACTCTAGCCCCAATCAATGATGTTCCTTCACTCTGTACCCCAGTTTTATTAAATCACTTGACAGTCAGATTATCAGTAGTAAAGGAATATTTGCTTGGAAAATAGAGAACATTGTCTGTGAAATATTTTTTTACCCTTTATTTCTCACAGGTTATTAATATCATCCTATATTCCAGTCTCTGATTGAGGTAGACCTTCTTCTTATCCTACCTAATTCCTGTACCTGTATCTTTGCATTTATCCCTTCCTTTCTTCAGAAGATTGCCCCTTCAAATATTCCCCACCTCCTCTCTAATCTTCAATCACTCCTTATCTACTTGCTCCTTCCTTGCTGCCAACAAATGTGCCCAAGCTTCTGCCATCCTGAAAAAATCCTATTTAGATTCTACCATTCTCCTAAGATATTTTCTTATATCTCTCTTCCTCTTTTTTATTCAGGCAAACTGTCAATTTGCATTTATCAACTAGCATTTATTGAATGCTTTCAATGTGCCAGGGACTGTGATAAGCATTTTTTTTTACAAGTATTATCTTATATGATGTTTATATCAACCGTTCAAGATAGGTGTTACTGTTATCATCCCCATTTTACAATTGAGGAAACTGATGTCAAAGGTTAAATCACTTGCAGGTTGAGTGTCTAAGGCTAGATTTGAATGAACGTCTCTCTGACCAGTGCTCTATCCACTGCACCACCAGCTGCCTCTGGCAGCTGTCTAGGAGACAACATGCAAAAACCTGCATACAATAAAACTATAGATAGATAATATGCTCATATACATATATATCTATACATGAGAAATTCATAAGTATTGTACATCAATTTCATGATGGCATGTTTGCCTGAGTTCTGGATGGTGAACAATGTTCTCATGCCTTCCCAGTCACAAATGGAACGAAACCAGGCTGTGTCCTTGCTTTTTAGCATGATATTTTCAGCTCTGTTGTCAAATGCTTTCAATGAGGATGAACATGGCATCAAGGTCAACTACCGTACTGATGGTAAGTTCTTCAGTTTGAAAAGGTTACAAGCCAAGACCAAAGTGGAGGGAGCGTTGGTACATGATTTTGTGTTTACAGATGATTGTGCACTTAATGCAGCCAACGAAGTATGGATCAATTCTCTGCTACCTGTGCGAATTTTGGCCTAATAATGAACACCAAGAAAACACAGGCACTCCATCAGCCACCAACACATTATCCATATGTGGAACCATAGGTGACAACAAATGGAGAAGTTTTGAATGCTGTGAATAAGTTCACTTACCTTAGTAGTGTACTTTCCAGGGAAGTACACATTGACAATAAGGTTGATGCAAGCATTACCAGAGCTCACTCAGTGTTTGGGAGGCTCTGAAGAAAAGTTTGGGAGAGAAGAAGTATTAGACTGACTACCAAACTGAAGGTCTACAGAGCCATTGTACTGACCTCATTGTTGCATGCCTATGAAACATGGACAGTCTACCAGTATCATGCCAAGAAACTGAATCACTTCCATTTGAACTGTCTTAGGAAGATTCTGAAGATTAGCTGGCAGGATAAGGTACCAGACACTGAAGTCCTTGCTTGAGCTGAACTGCCAAGCATTCAAACTATGCTTCAGAGAGAACAACTCTGATGTTCTGGCCATGTTGTTTGAATGCAAAATGTATGTTTGCCACAAACACTATTTTATGGAGAACTCACATAGGGCAGGCAATCACATGGTGGTCAGAAGAAGTGATACAAGGACACTCTCAAAGTCTCTCTTAAGAACTTTGGATTTGACTATGCAACATGGGAGACACTTGGCACAGGACTGCTCAGCATGGCATGCCCATATCAGAAAAGGTGGTATGCTCTATGAGCAAAGCAGAATTGAGACAGCACAAAGTAAACATAGGTTGTGCAAATTTGGAGTATCCACCCCAAATATTCACAGAGACTATCTGTGCCCAATCTGTGGTAGAGCATTCCGAGCTCGTATTGGTCTGATCAGCCACAGTCGGACACACTGAAATTTCACTTTACAATGGTGATGTCATTTTGGTCCTCTTCGAGAACGAAGGACAACAACCAACCAACCAACATGTATATCTATACATTATGTATATATACACTCATATACATATAACTGTATATATACATGTATACACACAAACATACGTGTGTATCTCATCATTGGACAACAGCAGGTCACTGCCCAAGCACCCCTTAATGGTTGTTTTTGTGGGCCTTCCTGGCTTAGAGTGAATAGTAACTGCTTCTCTATTGGCCAACAACCCTGAGGGTCTTCCCCTCCCAATTTTTTTTTTTATTAAAGGAGCCATCTCTTGACTCATTCCTTAAAGAGGCCTATTCCCTGAATTGGTGTTGCCTCACTCAATGTGAGAACCTGAAAAGACCTTAGTTTAAAAGGGTCAAGGTCTCCTACTGCATCCTGGGCTGTCTCTAGGTGTCCTGACCCAGATGGCTACTGGACCCTGATGGCTACTGATCTTGCACAGCTCTACCTCACTCAAATCAAAGTCAATTGCACGTCATGTCATCATCTCCTTGATGTCATGGTTCTCTTCAAAAATGGAGGATAAATTATACATGTGTGTACATATATATATACAAATGAGGCTAAATTATCTGGATCCAGTGGCCTGACATTCATCAAGATGGCTAGAGATGGCCCAGGATGCAGTGTGAGACCCTGTCCCTTTCAGGCTAAGGTCTCATGGCATTCTCACTTTGAGTGAGACATACCAATTCAATGAATAGTCTTCTTTAAGTAGTTGCTCAAGGAATGGCCCCTTTAATTAAAAAAAAAAAATCAAAGTGGGAGAAGACCCTCAGAGTTCCTGGGTAAAAGAGAAACAATTACTATTTAGTATTTAAATCCACTCTGTGCTAGGTGGGTGGGGACTTGCTGTCTAGTCTATGAGCTCCAGAGTGCTCAAAGATCAAGCCTCAAACCCAGTTCATATGTGTGTGCGTGCATGTATGTATGTATATATAACTTTATATATAATTACACATATGTGTGTACACACATATGTATATTATGTATGTGTGTATACACACACATACATACATATATTGTCAAGGTAGAAACAAGATTTGGCAACAGACTGGGGAGTAAGTAGAGGTAAGAAGTTGAGGGTGACACCCAAGTTGTGATCCTAGGCAGCTGGTGCCCCAGATGATTAGTCATTGGGAAACTGGGCAGAGAGAGGGGATTGGGAGGAAGGAGAATCAACTCTGTCTTGGCCACAAGTGAGTTTGAGACCACCAGGGATCAAATGATCCTTGGGAAACCCTATCCAGATGACGGCTTCGGGTAAGGAAGCCACCCTAGGGATTGTGTCTCCCTCCCCAATCCAGGCTGCCAATGCATAGTCTGTCACGGACACCAGCGGCCTTTATTCATAGATGGCGAAGTTTTCATTTTGTTTGTTTTAGATAAGCAGTCACCCACCTGAACCGGAGTCTAGGCAACTGCCAGGCTGTCCGCTTCTTTGAGCTCCACTTTGACCCCCGCAGTTGCCTCCTTGAACTTGAGCAAGGCAGCACTCAGTGACAGCCAAAGGAGGAGGTGGAGATGACGAGGGAGAGTGTTTCAGGCATGGGAGGAGAGCAATTGAAAATGCCTGAAAGAAGGAAATGTTCTTGTTTTCAGGAACAGCAAGGAAGCCAATGTCATTGGATGGCAGACTATCTTGTACATGTGTGTGAGTAATAAAGTATAAAACTAGAAAGGTAGGAAGAGGGGCAAAGCCAGATTGTGGAGGTCTTTAAAAACCAAACTGAGAAATTTATATTTGATCTTGGAAGTGATAGGGAGCCACTACAATTGTCTGATGTAGGGGGAGGGCAGAGTGGCATGGTTAGAACTTTACTTTAGAAAGATCAATTTGACAGCTGAACAGAGGATGGGATGGAATGGGGGGGACTTGACTAAGGAGGCTATTACAATAACCCAATCTTGAGGTAATGGGGGTCTGCACCTGAGGGGGAGCAGTGTCAGAGGAAAGAAGGGAATATTTAGGAGAGATATTGTGAAGGTAGAAATGACAGGACTTGACAACAAGTCAGACTCCTAGAAAAATGTGTCACTTCTTGTCACCACTTTGCCTCTCACTCATTCCTTAACCCTTTGCTGTCCGGCTTCTGACCATATCACTCAATTGAAACTAACCTCTCTGATTGCCAGGGATCTCTTAACTGTCAAATTGACAGTCTTTTTCTCATTCCTCACCTTTTTGGAAAGAAGTTATTAATACATTTTACTTTGGCATCACCTACATTTCCTAGTGTAGCTCTCTGTCTCTCAGAGACATCCTTTATAATGAAGAATAAAAGATGAGGGTAGAAATTTTCAACAAAACTAATCAATGTAATAAAAATGTCTGCTGCTGTAAGCAGTGTCCCACACCCATAGTCCCTCACATCTTCAAGGAAGCAGAGGAAGGTTCTTTCTAGTACTTTTTCTTTGTTATTATTTTCACAACATTGTTTTGTCATTGTGTTCTTTCCATTTATGTTCTAGTCATTGTGGATATTGTGTGCCTGGTTCTGTATACTTCACCTTGCAGCAGTTCATAGCAGCCTTCATGCTAGAGATGTTATAGATAATTTTCTATATACATCATCTTCATAATTTCTATAGCACATTCTGTTACATTCATATATAATGATTTATTTAGACACTTCCCAAATGACAATCCTCATCCTTCTTGACCTCCATGCAGCATTTGACACTGTTGGCCACTATTTTCTTCCTAGACATTCTCCTCCCTGGGTTTTTGTGACCATGTTCCTTCACTTCTCCCTCTACCTATCTGGCTTCTGCTTCTTAGACTCCTTTAAGAGATGATCACCCATATCCCCACCTCTGTCTGTAGTTGTACCTTGGTTCTCTGTCCTGGGCCTTCTTTTTTTTTCTCTCTCCACTCTCTCTTGGCAACTTCATCAGATTCCATGTGTTTATATCACCAAAGTGGATGACTCCATCATGATCTATGTGTCTAGTCATCTCTCTCCTGAGCTCTAGTTCCATGTCACCAAGTTTCCACTGAACATTTCAACCTGGATACCCCACAGGCATCTCAAACATACATACAAAACATAACTCTACCTTTCTCATCAATAACTCTCTCTTCCCAACTTCATTATTTCTGTTGATGGCACCACCATCCTTCTAGTCACCCAGGGTTGTAACTCAGGTGTCGTCTTCAACTTTTCCCTCTAACTCAGCCCACACATCTAACAAACTGACAAATAGTTATTCCTACTTCTACAACATCTCTTGTGCCCATCTTCCTTGCTGCATTCAAATAACCACCATCCTAGTTCAGGCTGTCATTACTTCTCTTATCTGTATTATTGCAATGGCCTCCTGATTAGTCTCTATGCTTCAAATCTCTCTCCCCTCCAATCTACCCTCCACACAGCTTCCAAAGTGAATTTCCTAAACCTCAAGTCTTCTGTGGCTCCCTATTACTTCAAGGAACAAATATGAATTCCTACAATAGGCATTTAAAGACTTTCATAACCTGGTTCCAACCAACCTTTCCAACCTATCATATATTATTCCCCTTCATGTTTGCTACAGTCCAAACTGGCCTTTATTTTTTTAACTGTTCCTCAAACATAGCACTTTATTTTCCATCTCCAGTCTTTTAAATTATTTGTCCCCTATGTCTGTTGTTTTATGCCAGGCCTGATTCAGGTCAATCTGCTTGTTCAAGTTTAAGATGAGAACAAAATGAGACATCCAAAATTCATTTCACCATTAGTAAATGGAAGTCTACTTAGCTACGGTATAATAAAAGATCATCAGCAAGGATACAACACTGGCTCATATCTTGTCAGCAGGGCAAGGCATGGCATGGCCCTTGTGGAGGGTTTCCTTGAAAAGCAATTAGCAAATACCCTCCTGAAAGAGATACTCAGTTTACAAAATAGATATGGGACAGCTATTGATTTCCTCTACCACATAATAAATACTTAAAATACGAAAGACTCATAAGTGTGCATTAACAAATACTTACAATATAAAACAATAACCCATCACACTTATTATACTTTCCCAGAGACAAAGATAACTTTGCAATATTTACCGGCCAAATGTTTCATTTTCACTGTAGATCTATACCATGGATGGGAAACCTGAAGCCTCGAGGACACATGTGGCCCTCTAGGTCCTCAAATGCAGCCCTTTGACTTAATCCTTTTAAGGAGATTTGTTCTGTGAAGTTTGGATTCAGTCAAAGGGCCTAATCTATACTATCTGTAAAACCTAGAAATTAAAGATAGTTAGGTGGTACAGTGTCTAGAGTCAGGAAGATCTGAATTCAGAGCTGACCTCAGATCCTTACCCCGGCAAGTCAGTTTTCTCCCCTATAAAACGGAAATAATAATAGCACCTACTTCCCAAGGTTGTTGTGAGGATCAAATGAGGTAATAATTGTGAAGTACTTAGCATAGTACCTGGCACGTAGTAAACGCTATTTAAATGTTAGCTATTATTAAAACACTTAAAGTGTCTGGCATATTGTTGTGGTTCAGTCATCTCTGA
The DNA here is from genome assembly GCF_028372415.1 of Notamacropus eugenii. NCBI lineage: Eukaryota > Metazoa > Chordata > Mammalia > Diprotodontia > Macropodidae > Notamacropus > Notamacropus eugenii. The sequence goes on along the minus strand of NC_092873.1, from coordinate 338,830,077 downwards.
CTTTATGTGACCTCAAGCCTGTGGGGTTTTCTCAGCAAAGATACTGAAATGGTTTCCTTCTCCAGGGTGTCCCCATTTTGCAGAGGAGGAACTAAGGCAAATAGAGGTTAAGTGACCTGGCCAAGGTCATGCACCTAGTAAGTGTCTGAGGCTGGATTTGAACTCAGATCTTCCTGACTCTAGCCTGGTACTCTATCCACTGCACCACCGAGTCTTTACCTGATACATAGTAGATGCTTAATAAATACTTATTTCCTTCCTTTACAAGGTCCATATCTCCTGGCTAGCCAGAAATGGTTCTTTAGTCCATTTAGGTTCAGGAGGATCCAATTAGTGGTCATCTTTCATTCCATGAAGAGATTTAGTTGCAGGAAGTACCTCTAGGATTGAGTCGAGAACTCAAGAGCTTTCAGATAGCCAATACTTTACATTTTTCAGGATCACGGTTTGGTGATCTGTGCTCTGGGAAAGAAAGACAAAGTAGAAGAGTCAACCAGAGACTTGAGGTCTACTCTCAGTCACCCCTAGGCAAGCGCATCTTCTTGCTGCCATTGCTACAGAGGTTGAGGGTGGGAAAGAAAGGGAAAGAAATCCCCTCCCCTCCACCTAAGATGTCAGAGGGAGAGCTGGTAGTGGATGTCTTAAACAGAAACAGCCAACTGTTTCTTCTCATTTTCTCCAGCAATCCTCTTGGTGCCCAGAAAAGTCTTTGTAGGTCACTAACCATCTACAAGGCAATCTTTGCATCACAGGGACTGAGGGAACAAAGAGAAGACATTAGGTCGTAGATGTCCATTAGCAATGAGCACATGCTGAGCTCCACAGAAAGTACTCCAGTCCAATTCCTCACTGGGTTTCCATATGACACTTTTTTTTCCTTATTGTGCCTCCTCCTATCACCTCCGTGAACCCTTCTCCACTCAGATTCTGTTAAAAGACATGATCTTCGTTTGCCAAGGACAGCATGCTATGCCATCTGAGTCAGGTTGGGGTGGCAGGGATGGAGGATGGAAGGAGAAGCATCCAAGTCCTGACAATGTTCCTGCCCCGCCCTCTTTCTCTGGTTGAGAATATGATTTGTCTGTGTCTCTCAATGCTGTTCCACTTTCTGTTACATTTGGAAAAGAATATATAATAACTGCTAAAAATCTGAATTGTACCTTTTTATTTTCCTCCCCTGAGGAGAGGAGGATAAAAAGAAACAAGCTCTCCACCACATATTGACCTTTAGCTGTTATCTCTTCTGTGTGTGACGGGCCTGGTGGGGTGGGGATTCTGTTCTGTGAGAATGAGATGATCCCGCTGCCTTGTTCTCCTCCCTCTCTGCCCAGGACATAGTGTAACTCCACTTTGGCCTCTGTGGCAAGGCATGATTGTTCAATTCTGTGCTGTTAATGAGAAAATACATACTGAAGAGTTATGATTTCTAAACTTTTTTAATTACACCCCTATCATTAAGAATATTTTTTTACTCACTCCCCAATATATTTTTATATATTTATACCCTATTTGGGGTTTTCTTGTCAAAGATACTAGAGGGGTCTGCCATTTTCTTCTCTGGCTCATTTTACAGATGAGGAAACTGAGTTAAATGGGTTACTCCTGACCCTAGGGCCAGCACTCTATCCACTGTGCCACCTATCTGCCCATTGACAATTATGTACGTTATAAAACTTGCACAAAAATATAAATATAAAAAGGATGCATTAAAGATGAAACAATCCTAGAGTAAATAGGGAACTACTGTGATTTATGGAGTAGGAGAGTGATACGGTCAGACCTGACCTTTAGGAAAATCACTGTCCCAGTAGAGTATAGGATGAATTGAAGAAAAGAGGCTGGGAGATTCCTTAAGAGGCTGTAGAAATTGTCTAGGGGCAGCTAGATGGTTCAGTGGATAGTGTTGGGTCTGGAATCAAGAAGGCCTGAGCTCAAATCCAGACTCCAACACAACTAGCTGTGTGACCCTGGACAAGTCACTTAACCTCTGTTTGCCTTAATCCACTGGAGAAGACCATGGCAAACCACTCCAGCATATCTTTGCCCCAAAACCTCATAGACAGTATGGTCCATGAAGAGCCAGACACAATTAAACAACCATAAGAATTCATCTAGGTGAGAGGTTATAAAGGTTTGAATTAGGGTTGTGGTTGTGTGTGTACACATAAGGGGACAGATAGCAGAAATGTGCAGCTAGAAATAGCAGGATTTGACAACTGGCTGGATATATGGAGAGAGACAGTATGAGGAGTCAAAGATGGCAACAGAGTAGTTGACTTGTGTGACTTGAAGACTGGTGGATCCTTGACAGGAATAAGAAAGTTCAGAAAAGAGGGAGGTTTTGGAGCAAAGATAATGTAATGAGATCTTTGCCCTGTTACAACCCATTCATGTCTACTCATCTAATTGGGAATCATTTTATTTCACCCAAAAAGGGGACAAGCTAGTCACTTACTCACTGGTTACTGCTCCAGAATATAGAACCTGCTCTCCCAAGAGAATTTGCTATGGCCATAAGGTGATCTAGGGGACAGGGGCTAGGAATGCTTGTATGAGGGCTGTAAATTTTCCCAGTGGCATCTTTGTAGATATCTCAGTTGTGGTTAGGATAAAATTGCCCTGAGGAACTGAAACTCAGCTCAGGAAGGAAAAGGTTTGGCCCCTGGCATAGTAAGGTTGTATTGAGGACCATTAGGTGGTGCCATAGTGCACAGAGTGCTGGTCCTGGATTCAGGAAAACTCATCTTGCTGAGTTCAAATCTGGCCTTGAATACTGACTAGCTGTATGATCCTGGGCAAGTCATTTAACTGATAGCCACAGTTTCCTCATCTGTAAAATGAACAGGAGAAGGAAATAGCACACGACTCCAGTATCTTTGCTAAGAAAATCCCAAATGTGGACATGACTGAAAAACAACTGAACAACAAAATGAGGTTGAAATAGATGATCTCTTCACCCATGAAATTGTACTTTGTTGACAAATAGAATCCCATGAATATTATGCTCCACAAATAAGTGTGTAGGAAGTGAGGATGAAGAAGCAGCTCCTAGAGAGCTCAGTGTATGTTACTTTCTGGGAAGTGTGATATCTTCCATACTCATTAAAGGTTCTGTGAATTTTGATGAAGATTAGTAGGAACTGCCAGAAGTTCTGGGTATTTTATGGACAGAGGCTTAACTCATTTTTTTAATACCTTATTCCAGAACTGTTTCCTCTGCACTTGCCCTCCTTTCCTCAAATATATAGAAACCACCTATGGAACAACAACTCTATTAGAAGTTAACTGCAGCACAGGAGAAAAGAGTGTTAGATAAGGAATCAGAAAGTCTGAGCTTAATTACTACTGGCTTTGCCACTTGTTACCTATATGACTGGCTGTTGTTGAGTCATTTCAGTTGCTTCTGATTTGCTGTGGCCCCATTTGAGGTTATCTTGGCAAAGATACTTGAGTGGTTTTGCCATTTCTTTTTGCAGCTTGTTTTACAGATGAGGAAACCAAGGCAAACTGGATAAAATGACTTGCTCAGAATCACACAGCTAGGAAGTGTCTGAGTTCAACAATTTAGTATGTTTCTGTTCTTGCTTTATGGGTAGCTAGGTGGTACAGTGGATAGAGCACTAGGCTTGGAATCCAGAACTCACCAGATTCAGAGAGTTCAAATCTGGCCTCAGACATTTCCTAACTGTGTGACCCTGGGCAAGTCACTTCACCCAGTTTACCTCAGTTTCCTCATCTGTAAAATGAGCTACAGAAAGAAATGGCAAAACCATGCCAACATCTTTGCCAAGAAAAAAACCCATTCAGGCACTATTGAACAACAATCAATTTGTTGGAATAATTTCTGGCTTGGTATAACTCTGGCTCTTCTACTTGTGAGTTGGGGGTGCCTTGGATCCTGAAATGAGACATTCTCTCAAGACATCTCCCCAATCTCCAATTAAGTTTTTCTATTCTAGCATCTTATGATGATAAACGTCTGAAAAAGAATGGATGGTTTTGGCGTGTGACACCCAGTGCTTAATGCCTACACTTTCAGATTAAAATCTGTTTCTGGCCCTCCAGCCAATTCTGCTCTAGATCTACTGACCACTGGTTTTTTGTTTGAGGGAGTTAAGGTGTATAAGAATAAAGTCACTGAGGAACTGGGTTGTTTATATGTTTGCCTGTGCAAGTAAAGGTACACTTGCGCCTTTTACTTTTACCTGTGAATTTAGTTGTGATATTTCTATTGCCTCTTCCCTCAGCTGAGACAGAAGCACCTCAAGAATCTGATCCTGTGAGTCACCATCCTGGAACACACCAGGGTAGATATGCTTGGACCATGTCCAACAAACTTCCTTGTTAACATAGAGCCTAACTGTTTCAAGTTCGACTGCTTTGCCAGTTTGTATCTCTGAGCTGGGCTGGGGGAGAAAACGTGGAAGTCAGAGCCCTGAGTGACTAAAAGTAAGGTGGTACAGTGTTTATCTGCCTGTTTTAGGTGGGGGGTGAGGGGGAGAATAGAGGAGTCCCTAGGCCCATCCATGATCTCTCCCTTGCCTACTTTCATCTCATGCAGTTACTAATTGGAGTTGGGCTGGGGTGCTTGCAGCCAGGATGAGGTGTAGGTTTTGATGAGAAGATACCAGATTTGGTCTATGTGAGAAGGCTGCAGGCCTGCAGAGAGGCCAAACTCCTGGGCTCATTACATCAAATGTCCCTGGTTCTCATTCCAGAGTCTTTGAGATTAAAGTAACAAAATGTTCTAGATCAGGAGTTCTTAATGTTTTGGGGTTTTTTTTTGCGTGTGTCATGGACTTCTTTGGCAGTTTGGCAGAGCCTAAGGTTTCCTTCTGATAACAATTCTTTTAAATACGTAAAATAGAGGATTACAAAGAATGCCAATTGCATTGAAAGTTATCAGAAAAAATTATTTTAAGTTCACGGACCCCAGATAAAGAGTCCCTGTTCAATGTGAAGACTAATTTCTCTTTGCTAGCGAAGGCAATAAGAACAGCTCAGTAACTGGGAAGGGACGGAAGGGGGTCCAAAGAAAGAGGGGTAGGACTAGATGGGGTGTCATACTCGGAGGGCAGGAAAGACAAAGAGTTCAGAGACTAGCCGCAGTGTATCTCCAGGCCACGCAGACACACACTGGTCCTTTGATTCGCAACAGAAATAGGCAGACAGAAAACCAGTCCAGGTCCATCAGAGGAACTGCTACAGCGCCATCACCTGTTGAGACTTCCAACCAAGGTAAAGGGGACCTTCTCTCCATCCCGCCCCCCTCCCCCCCCAACCTAGCTCCCGGGCGAGCAAACGCTTTGTGATGACTCAGGGTGGCTCCTTTGCCTTCTCCTGAGCGGGGGGAGGGGGGCGGGGCGCGAGGTGACCGAAGCTCCAATGCCACGTTCTTGCGCCCCTTATGGATCCCAATCTTCTATTTTCCCTGTTCCCTTTCCAAGTGTTTCCAAACCTTTTTTAACGCGCACAGGAGAACTCTGTTCCTGACCCTCCCCTTCGGTTTCCCCTACCCTGTTGGCCTTGGCTTGTCTCCGCCATGCCATTTCTTACCCAGGCATTAAGCCAGACTGGGCGTGTGTGAGGAGGTGGGTCCCCCCCTTAATGGACTAGGACTGAAACTGGGGGAGGGGGGCATGTGAGGGGCCTGAGAAGGGCTCCTGGGAGGGACAGAATGGGAGTGGAGGTGATGTAGCGCTCTCCCTGGACTCGAAGTGCCTACTGCACGAAAGCGGATTCCTGAGACGCGGGGGCTGTGGCATCGGAGATAGATCGTGTCTGTGCGGGGCTCACTCCCGCGCCCCCGGCCCTCCTTCCTCCCCCTCTGTGCGCGCAGGGTTGCTCTCCAGTCGTGGCCACAGGGTAGCGCTCGGCCCCCCTCTCCATCTCTCCCTCCGCCTCCGCCGCGCTCGTCCACGGCTCCGGCTCCCCCCCGCCGCCGCTCCCGGCTCGGCAGAGACTCGAGCCCCAGCTCACATTGCAGCCGAGCCCAGGGAAGAGGAGAGGAGCGGCTGGATAGGACGAGCGGCTCCGCGGCGAGACCGAGCGGCGTTGGCCGGGGCCGCGGCGGTTCGCTGGCCGTGGGGACAAAGGTGCTTCTCCTCTTTCCCGGAGGGCGCGGAGCTGGGGAGAGCTGGCTGAGCGCCTCGCAGACTAGACTGCAGCTTTGCCTTCTTCCCTGGATCTGTCCTCTCGGGCTGGGGCCAGGGACTCCGGAGGAGCCGGGCAGAGCCGGCCGTCTCTCGCGCCGCCAGGCCAGGCGGAGCGCTCAGTTCCCTGGGTGCCGGCCGGAGCGCGCCCCTCAGCCACACCAACTTCCCCCGGCAGCATCGGGGTTGGTGTGGACGTGGTGCAGCCGGAGCTCCGCAGCCGAGCTGCAGGACGTGCAAAGTTTGCTAGCCGGGTAGGCGTGGAGCGGAGAGCTTGGTCCCGGCGGCTTCCTTCGGCATTCCATCCGCGGGTGAATTCTCTGTGCCAAACGGGTTGGGGTGGGGGCGCAGGAAGAAAAGGGAGAGAGTGTGTTAGGTCGAAGCGGTCTCTGCCCGACTTGATGCGTCCTGCAAAGTTAAAGAAAGAGAAGGAAACTTGAAGACTTGGATCGATGTACCAACCTACCCCTAAACCCCGGCACCCCTAAAGTATCACCTTCACTCTCCAGGCCCCCCCTCCCCCCTGCCGCTCCATACTCCTCCAGGCGCTGGGACCTGAGGCCAAACCTTTCAAAGAGCGAGGACTTCGCCTGGAAATCCAAACCAAGGGGCTGGCGGGCGGCAGGCGGAGGGGGCGGGGGGCGGGCAACGTGGCCACCGGAGGAAGTTTCTTAAAGTTGTCCATTTCTCCCGGAGCTGGAGCTGAGGCTGCTACCCTGCCGGGGAGCCGCCGTGGTAGCACTGCCTTTTGGGGGAGAAGGGGACTGGAAAGGAAGTGCTCAATACCAGTGAGGGAGTAGGGGGCGGCTAGCCCTCCCGGCCCAGTCCAACCCCTTGTTGCTCTTTGTCTTCTGGGAGATTGAGCTCGGAAGAGACAAGGGGGACATCCGTTCTACCCCTTGTCTCGAGTACACGGTCCCGAGAACTGGGGCCCCTAATTGATTCACCGTGGGAAGAAGCCGCGGGGTGTCGGACCCCACAAGGATTATAAAACGTAAAGAGGTGAAGTAGGGAAGCCCGGAGGGGCACCTCGACGTCCCGAAACCATGCGAGGACCCCTGCTGTGCACCCTGCTGGTCCTGCTGCGGATCCGTGCTGCCGGAGCCCAAGGTAAGAAGGCACGTGTGGTTTGGGGGACCCCGCGATGGATTTAGCGGCCGTCGCAGAATCCACCCCCGGGCTTTCTGGGACTGGACTAGGAGTCCCTTTTTTGGGTTGAGATCTTTCTGGGGCGCCTTTAATAGAGGCAGATAAGGAGATCAGAGAGCTAACATAAACTGAGGTGGAGAGAAGAGCCGCTATCTCTGAATTCAACTGGACTGGGGTTGGGGGCTGAGGGGAAGCTGAGGGATCGTGAGGCTCCCCGCTCCCGTATCTTCCCCCTCCCCACCCCACCTCCCCAGCCCCAGTTCGTGGTGTAGTTCTTCAAGACTGGAGTTCACCCATTCTGTAGAAATGCCTAGCTGGGGCAGAAGGGGCGAGTTTATGCCTCTAACCTGATCAGAGCCTTCTTCCAGCTCTGCTCCCTGGGGCTGGGAGAACTGGGAGAGCTGGGATCTCCGTCCTCAAGAGCTGTGTCTTCCTACCCTGTCAGACTGGGCAGGGGAAAACAACCTGTGAACAGCTCTACGACCTCCGGAGCCGGGCAGTGGAGGGGAGGGAGGCATGAAATGGGGGTGCGTCGGTCAGGTTCATTATATCAAAAGTCTGCCTCTTCCTCCATACTGCGAGTGTGATCCTTGTACGTACATACCCCCACCCCTTCTCATCGTCTTAGTGTATATTGGCTGAATCCACAGTGTTTGATCTCGGTATGCACAATAGCTCTCTGTAGCTATATGTATGTACTGATGCCTGCAGCCACAACTAGTTAGGGGTCTCTGAAAAACCTTTTCCCCACACCCACCATGACATCCTCCCCTCACCCTTCTTGCACTGTCTCCTGAGTTGCATTGGCCTTAATGTATATAGACATCAACTGATCAACAAGTATTTATTAATTACTTCCTATGTACTAGACACATTAATTTATGGGGGGGGGGGAGATGAGAAGTTTTGTCCTTGGTGTGTACCCATGACAGAGGAAGCTCTCAGACTACTCCTGATCTTCCAGGAGAAATGGGATGGGTGGGTGTGTCTGGTTTGGTGGAGGGTGTGTCAGTCGGGGATTACACTTAATGTGCCTCCTTTCTCTCCTTCCTAAAAGAGATTGTGTGTTTGAGGTGAACCTAGGAATACCTGAAGGGCATAAAGAGAAAATAAAGTAAACAAAGAAAGAAAAAGACAAAAAAGGCAGGAACCCTTAGGTCCTTGTTGCTTGACCTTGGGAGAAAGTATAAAGTACTGTGTGGGTTAAGGCCCAGCAGTAAGTATTTTGAACAAAAGGTAACTGGATACCTCCTTTGTATCAGGCAAATCCCTATTAGAGCCCATGTCTCTTCTCCAGGGAGGAAACTGTGGATCCTAGGCCAAGGGAGAGAGGGTAGTAAGTTAATGATATTGTCCAAGGAGATCTAGGAATATAGTAAGAGTTGATGACATAGAATCCTTCTTTCTCCCCCAGCCCTAGAATGAGAAGGGATTAAATGGGAGGGGGGAACTGGACATTTGTTCCCTCTTAGAGACTTCAATTACAGTCTTTAAAAACAAAACCAACTCTTGCCAAGAGTGAGTTGAGTGGCCTGGAGGATAGAAGATGATTGCTGGGAGGTGGAGATGGGGAGGAAGGAATGGGGGTGGGATGGGTGAGTGGGGGCTTAATTATGCTCTGTTTTGTTTTGCCTCCTGACTGCTGCTTTCAATACTGCTGCTTACCACTAGGCAAGGCACTGGAACGGACACTTCCCACAATCACCCCTGTGTGTTTCTTTGTTGCTCAGTTGTTTCTGACTCTCTGTTACTCCATTTAGGGTTTTTATGGGAAAGATATAGGAGTAGCCTGTCATTTCTTTCTCCAGTTCATTTTACAGATGAGGAAACTGAGGCAAACAGGGTTAAGTGACTTGCTCAGAGTCACATACCTAGTAGGGGTCTGAGGTCAGAATTGTACTCAGAAATATGAGTCTTCCTGATTCTCAGCCTGGCACTCTCCACTGTGCCACTTACCTGCTCTTGTGTTTCTACTAAGACTATAGGTGTCACCACACTCAGGTCTTTAAATGTTAGTGCTGGGAGGGACCTTTGAGATCATCTGATCTAACCTCCTCATTGGACAAGAAAGAAATTCCTTTCCAGAGAAGGGGAAGTTACTTGTCCAGGGTCTCCTAGCTCTCATTGATTGGCCTATGGTAGGTCCCAGGCCAAGCCCTACTTGGTCATCGTTTGAGCCCTCATCAGTTCAGAAAGAATACAAATAACAGTTGTTTCTGTTTTGGCCAAAAACCTGAGGGTCTTTTCTCAAATAATTTTTTTTAAAGAGGCCATTCTTTGCCTTATTTTTTTATTAATCTTTAATCACTGAATGAGTGCTGCCTCAGTTAAACTGAGGCCTGTTAAAGACCTTAGCTTGAAAATGCCCAGATCCTCCACGCATTGCATCCTAGGCCATCTCCAGTTGTCCATATCTGCCCACCAGACCCAGATGGAGTTGAAAGTGAGAAGCTATTTAGTGGCAGAATTAGAATAGAAACCAGACTTTCAGATGAGGAGTTCTAGTCTTTGTACCACCATACTGCTTTGTTGGTGTTGTTCAGTTGTTTCCCACTCTCTGTGACCCCATTTGGGGTTTTCTTGGCAAAGACACAGGAGGGGCTTGACATTTCCTTTTCTAGCTCATTTTACAGATGAGGAAACTGAAGCAAACTGGGTTAAGTCATTAGCCCAGAGTCACACCATTGGAAAGTGTCTGAGGTCAGATTTGAACTCAGGAACATGAGTCTTTCTGACTCTAGACCACACACTCTTATTTACTCTGCTACCCAGCTGCCTATACCACAATGCTTAGGTCATGTCCATTGGATTACCCAATAGTTCTAGGCTCCCAGACAGATATAAGTTGTGAAATCTTGAGGCTACTCATTACCCCATTCCTAGTACTACATATGTGTTCTAAGTTCTAGCAGCCCTTAAACCATAATTGCCTCTTATATTAACCCCATCCTCATTCTTCTTTCAGTTTCCTTTGACTGTTATAAAAGGCTAATTGGTACCAGCCTTAGTTGTGTTCTGGCTTCTCCTCAAGTGCCTTTCTTAAAAGGCCCACAAGGATAAAAGAGCCAACCATGGCCGGAGGAGGCTGACATCTGTCTTGGGACACCAACCTGTAGCTTCAGATTTTGTTCAGAGAACCCATGGAGAAGGGAGTGAGTTGGATCCATGGCTAGGACCCCTTTTCCCATCTCAAATCCCTTTACAGAGATGAGATGGTAAGGATACCTCACACCTAAAAACCGAGAAACTTATTTTAGGATCAAATGCCCTCCAGAAGCCCTCATGGTGGTCAATAAATAGTCAGTATTTAGTAGGTGATTATTCTGGGTCAAGCATTGTGTTAAGGATACAAAGAAAGGCCAAAAACAAAATTCAAAGAACCCAACATGGTCCCTTCTCTGAAGGAGCTTACATTCAAATGGAGGAGACAGCCCAAGCAAGGCCACCCTCCACATCCTCAGGCCCTGTCCATCCTCTTCCAGGCCTGCCCATAATTTCTTCCTGATGTAGCAAGGCCAAGCAGCTGCCAATCTTAACGCTTCCTGAAGGAGAGGCTTTCCCTGTCAGAAGAGGTGAAGGTCTGATTGATTCACCATCGCTCTGTTTCCCTTGTTTTCTACCCTTTTGAGTGCCTGACTCCCTGAATCCCCTGCTGTTCCATTTGTGTTCCCTTACTAAGAGTATTTTCCTGCATCAAGGCGTTTGCTCTCTTTCAATTTGTCTTCAGAGTGGCATGCCTCCTTCCCATGGAAATTGGGGAAACTTTGTTCCGTCTCTGGGTTTGGGTCAAAGGACTGGATGAGTACCAGCACTGAGGTTTTTTATCCTTCTGTTTTTTTGGTTGGTGAATGAAGTTTGAAGTGGGAGTTACTATTAGGCTCTGAGGGAGTAGAACAAGGAAAGAGAAAAGGAGCCCCTCTGAATCTCCCCTGTAGAGCTTCTAACACCGTCAGGGTTCAGGTATAAGAGGAAAGCAGGGCAGCTAGGTGGTGCAGTGGATAGAGCATCAGTGCAGGAGTCAGGAGAACCTGAGTTCAAATCTCACCTCAGACACTTGACACTCACTAGCTGTGTGACCTTGGGCAAGTCACTTAACCCAAATTTCCTCATCCTGGGTCCTCTCCAGTCATCCCTATGAATATCTGGTCACTGGATTCAGATGACTTTGGAAGAGAAGTGAGGCTGGTGACCTGCACAGCCCCACCTCACTCAAAACAAAGTCAAGTGTAAGTCATGTCATTATTTCTCTGATGGCGTGGTCTTCTTCAGCAATGAAGGATGAACACACACAAGAGGAAAAGGGAAATGTGTCCCATTTTGAATATTTAAACTCCCATTTCTTTGTCAACTTAAGATTTACAAAGCACTTTCCCCACAACAACTTCCCTAACGAATTACAGATTGTAAGCAGGATTGAAGATGAAGAAACTAAGGTGAAGAGAATTTAGGTGACTGACTTACCTAGGGTTGTGGATAGATTGCCAGGCCTGGAGTCTGGAAGACTCATGTTCCTGAGTTCAAATCTGGCCTCAGACACTTCTTAGCTGTGTGACCCCATTTAACTCTGTTTGCCTCAGTTTCCCTACCTGTACAATAAGTTGGAGAAGGAAATTACAAACCACATCTCTGCCAAGAAAACCCCAAATGGGGTCACAAAGAGTCAGAAGTGATTGAATATCAACAATAAGGTCACCCTCAAAGACGAGAAAACTTGGATCTGCCAATCTCACTGGAGTTCAGACACAACCAAAAGATGACTGGACAGCATCAACACTGGCTTCCAAGTCACTGTCTTTCTTCAATATTTGATTCAGTTTCTCCACCTCAGTCTCTGCTAGAAGATGTCACTGGTTGGAATCCCACCTCTGATACTTAACTAGCTTTCTGATTCTAGGAAAATTGTTTGAATCCTCTGAGCTTTGGCTTGCTCATCCGTAAAGTAGATTTAGTGCTACTTACATATCCTGATGGTGGAGGAGTTGTTTTGTAAACCTTGAGGTGCCAAAGTTCAAAATGAACATATCTCCCTTTCCCTTAAGTTATAAACTTATATTCCTATAAGTTCTATAGTTCTTTAAAATATAAGAGGTACATGTTTGAATGAATGAAAAATAAATTACCTATCTAGTGTTTACTGTGTACCAGACGCTGTGTTTACCATTTAGGATACAAATAGAAAACTGAAACAGTCACTGATCATTGAGGAGTCTCCTCATTAAGAGAGATAAAGAGCTGCAGGGCAGGTGGAAAGGCCAGATGCTCTACCATCTTACTGGAAGGATTTTGTTGGGAACTCTGCTCATCCTTGCACCCGGAGGGGTCATATCCCTGACCCACAGTTTTTGGGAAGGGGGTAGTGAGCCAGAGAATCAGAGTCTATTGGAGACCTTGAGTTCCCTCCCAAAGGGATGGAGATGAGAAGAATCAGTACCCAGCTGGGAGAGGGGGCATCTGGTATCAGCTGGGAACTAGGCAGCAACAAGGGCTGGATGGAGACAGGGGGAGGGCTCCGTGCAGCCTGCTCTTCCTGGAATCCCACTGAGAACTGGGTGTCAATAGGGCACCTTCCTCGTAACAATCCTATGTGATAGGTAATATTAGTATTGTTAACTTCATTAAAGAATGGAGACCCTGCTGCTCATTGTATTACCAATAGAAAATATTGGAGCTAGGGCTCAGTCTCAGGTCTTCAAAAGCCCAAATCCAGTTCTCTTTCCATGACTCTACCCTTGCTCTCATGTTCAGGGAGACACAGAGTGAACAGACTGGCAGCCCTTTCAGCTTGATTCCATTACCAGGACTAGCCATGGGAAAGAGAATGGATACAGTTGCCATCCAGCGACCAGGAGAGGAAAGGAAGGAAGGAGGGAAACAAGTATTTAATAAGTGCCTACTATGTGCCAAGCACTGTGCTGAGCACTTTACCAATACTATCTCATTTGATCCTTGATACATCCCTGGGAGGTAGTTGCTATTATTATCATCCCTGTTTTTCATTTGAGGAAACAGGTAGTCAGAGGTTAACTGACATACCCAAGGTCAAACAACCAGTAAGTGTTTGAGGTCAAATTTGACCTCATGTCTTCCTGGCTCCAGACTTAGTGATCTATCATCTAAGACACTTAACTGCCTAGGACAGAGGGGCAGGAGGAGGGAGGAAAGGAAAATAGGAGTCAGAAATAGTTTTGGAAAGCGGTAGCTGGAGATGCTCCTGGTAAACTCCAAAGCAGTGAAATTTATTGTTGGGAGCTAATCAAAATAAAAATCAAATGACCCTCAAGGGGAAAAAAATGAAAGTTTAATTATAGAGGGTAGTTAATCTGTAATTATTAATTACTGATGGCAAAAAAATACTTTATTGATTAGACCCTCTTGCTAATTAATGAGGGACTGTGTGTGTGTGTGTTTGTGGGGAGGGGGGCTTGTTTCAGGCTAACCTGTCACGTCTAATGCTCCTGAAGCAGTGTTAGAGTATAGGGCTCCCAGTCCCTTTGCCATCCTTCTCTTCAAGATGGCTATCTTCACCAAACCTTGGTGGCATACTGGGGGATGGGAAATGGGTTTGGCATTTTACTTGCTGCAGTTTGCTTGGCAATGGGAGTTACTCCCATTACTCAGGTTACAGTAGATCAGTCAAGGTGATGTTGTTTAGTCTTTTTCAATCATATCAGCGTTTCATGACCCCATTTGGGGTTTTCTTGGCCAAGGTACAGAAGTGGTTAACCATTTCCTCCTCCAGCCCATTTTACAGATGAGAAAACTAAGGCAACCAGGATTAAGTGACTTGCCCAGGGTCACATAGCTAGTAAGTGTCTGGGGCCAGATTTGAACTCAGGAAGATGAGTCTATCCACGCTGTTGACTTAGCCACTTAGCTTCCCTTCAAAATGATATATTACATCAAAACAGCCTTTGGGGCTGAAGGGACAAGTTCCTGTGGGGGTCTCCATGTTGTTGTCTATTGAAAAAATGGAATGCTGAACCAGAAACCTTGAGCCTAAGCAAGGGAGGATGTTGGTCAAATAGTTTGCTGCAGACCTGTTTTTATGAAAGTGCATGGAGAGTGGAATAATAGGAACATAGGACTTAGAGCCAGAGGGAGTCTTAAACTCCCCATTTTTCCACTGAAGAAACCAAAGCCCAGTGAGGGGCATTGACTTTCCCAAGGTCATCTACATAGTAAGTAGCAGAAACAGTCCTAGATCCTAGCTCTTCTGACTACAAATCTAATTCTTTTTCCACTGCCCCATCCCCCATTCTGACTCCCAAAATAACGTATTGATCTTTAGGCTGCTATTGCTGATGGCATGCCATGTTAAAATGCCTTTGGGTCCCTATGGGTGTTAGGTAGAATTGGAACAAAAGCAAACCCAGTCTGTATCCCTGGAACAAAGGTGGGCATTCTTGGGCCTGTACTTTGGCCAAAGAGTCCCACTGATTGGCTGGAACACACTAATCTTGTGGCCTCCCCTCCCTACCCCTCAGGGGCGGGGTGGCATTGAGTTAGGGGGTGCACTGAGTGTGACTGTGCTCTGTCTGAAGGGAATTTCCATTCCCTGCTCCCCCAGAGCATGTCGCCACAGATGGCTCCAGAGCAGCCTAAATCGGTAGGAATTAGTCATCGTAATTTGGGGCCTTGGGATGCCAAGAGCAGCTACTGCAGGCAGCAGCCCCAAACATCTCATCATGGAAATGAAAAGAAAAACAAGGCCTGGCTCTGGGGCTGGGGCATCCTCTCCTGTGTCATCCAGGCCTCCTCTTTGGGTCTCCCTTCCCCTTGGGCTCTGTAGAAGGTATGGAAAGGGGAGACTCTGTCTTAAGCAAGGTTTCCTGGGGAGTTTTATTAATTGGGTGGGGAGTAAAAGGGAGAGCATTGAGAGGTGGAGGCTAAAGAATCAAGAACTACCTTGGGATCATGAAAATACCTGTGCATTGTTCTGTTGGAATGGTCTCCTTAACTGGGGCTGCATGGCATTGGTGGGGCAAGAGACCCTCCAAAGCCAAACGCAGCCCTCATTTACTGAGCTCTGATGGTGCTGGATAGCAAAACCAATCAGCAAGAGTGAACAAGTCTTTGTCCTTAAAAGTCTCATCCACAATATGTCAAGAATTGGTGGATATGGAAACACCCTCCTGAAAAACAGGTTGCAACCCATCTATCATTAGTAGATAAGTTAAAGAGTTTCTTGGGGTTCAGATACTTGCTGTGATTAATTTGTATTAATTACATTAATGAGTACAGTGCTTATTGTAGTTAGTGAGTACCAGACACAGGATTTGAATCCAGGTTTTCCTGAATACTTGACCTATGTTTGATGGGGTGTCTTACAAGAGTCTTTTAATTAATGAAATAATAAAACTTCACATTTCTATATTGCTTTTGGGTTTACAGAGCATTTTTTCTCATAACAGCTCTATAAGGTAGGTAGCACATATATTATTTTCCACAGTATACAGTGGATGAAACTAAGTTTCAGAAAGATTACGTGACTTGAATAAATCCTATAGCTAATAAGTGACAGAGCTGAGGTCCAAATTTAGATGTCTTGATGATAGGTCCTGTGTTTTTTCCATTGTGCTACTACTATGGTACATTTATACAAGATGTCCTTTATATAGGGACAGGGGTCTGAACTCTGTTTAGTTTCCACAGGCCCATCCATACCCTTTTCCTGGAAGAGCTATAGAATGGGGATTTGGGGAAGGATCATTTTGAGTATGTACTTTCCTCATGGCTTCTGCCATGTCTGGGATAGTAAGACCCGAGTAGATTCCTCACTGTTATCTTTGGTGAAGTCAAGGAGAGTTAGAAAAATATCTCTCCCTCTCTTTTTCAATGCCTGTCTACTCTAGATGTTGGGTTAACTCTGCTCAATCCCTGTAGTTTGTCTCTTACCTACTACTTTCTGGGACCCATCTTGAAAGATTTGGACAAAGAGAGATGGATCAAGACCAGCACTGAATACAGAGGTTTAAGCAGGGCTGGAGTAAATGCAATGGTTCCCTGTGGCATCTCAGATCAGTACCTGATTTTTCTTCCTCTGCAGATCCTGCCTTGAGTTTTTTCTATTCTAATTCTGCTCATTCCTTTGGGAATTTGAAGCCCCTCCCCCCCATCTTAGCCTTTCCTGTGCATCCTAAGATCTTTATTGCCACCATGGTTTGCTTTGTATATCTGGGTACCTAATCCTTCTTTCTTATTTTTGACTACTATTGAGCTTCTAAATAGAGCTATTTACTTAATATATAAAATATAAGAATATTAGAATGCTTAAAAGTTATCTGACTAGAGACAACTTGATGGTGCTAAAGCTCCTAATTCTAAACTAGTTTCCTTGTAAAATATCATCTGGGAATGATGTCAAGGTTGTACAGCCACTTACAGCCAGGGTCCCATGACCTCTGACACAGTCATGCCCAAGAGAATAGGGAAGGTTTTAGGGAGTGTTGTCTCTAACCTTGTTAGACAGAATAATCTCTGTCTTCTCAGACCCTTGGTGTGTGTTTTGCCTAAGACCTCAAGCAGAATATAGCATAGCCTAATGTACAATTTACAGATATATACAAGGAAAGCCACTTTTTGCTGTAAGGACGTCTCACCAACATGTACTTCAACCTCCTAAAAATTCTGCAGAATTACAGAACTTGCCCAGAAACTTGGGTTCTCTCTCTTTTTTTTTTTTAGTCTGCTGCCTCCATTTTGCAGTGAGTAGTCTAGTACCCTCACGAGAGCCATTGGAAGCAGCTGCTTCTTTCCTCCTCCCCTTCTTTTCTGCTTTCCCTCTGCACTCTCTTCTCTGCTCACCAGTAGCTGGATGCACTAGAATAGTCTGGTGCTTTGGGGGGTCATCTAGTACATTAGTGACTGGCCTGCCACAGACCTAGCAGCATGAGTTGCTTTTAGGCAGAACAGGGGGTATGGAGGGGAGGAAGGGAGATTAAAATTTGATGCTGCTTAGGAAGCTATTAGTAGCCCAGAGGGGTGATGAAAGTTTGATAAAGGAAGGAAATAGTATTTGCAATAATGCAGACCATTTAGGAAGGTCAGTTTTGGTCTGTCATTCTCCATCTGTGGGGCACAGGTGGGCATGAGAGTAGTGCCATGACCAGCAACCTAGACATATGCCCTTCTAGGCAGTCTTATATGGTATTTTAAGGTTTATTTACATTTGTTGTTGTTGTTCAGTTGCTTCAGTCATGTCTGGCTCTTTCTGACCCCCATTTGGGGTTTTTCTGCTAGGATACTGAAGTGGTTTGCCACTTTGTTCTCCAGCTCATTTTACAGATTAGGAAACTGAGGCAAACAGGGTGAAGTGACTTGCCCAGGGTCACACAGCTAGTAAGTGTCTGAGGCTGGATTTGAACTCAGAAAGAGGAGTCTTCCTGACTCCAAGCTTAGTGCTTTATCTATTGTGCTACCTGGCATTTATATCTGTATGTGTTATCTCATTTGATACTTATGGTATTTACAGGAGGTAGGTGATGCAGGTATTGAACCCACTTTACAGATGAGGAAATAGATTCAGAAAGCAATCTCCCAAAGTCTACAGGTATTTGAACCCAGTTGAGTGCTCTACCTGAGTATTTGTGTGGCTGGAGAGAAGAACCTTCGTGTTGGTTGGGGTGAGGGAAGGGGGTCATTCACATATAATTTTACCTCTTCTAGGATCCATTTATTTTCATGTCGAGGCATAGCAGGGATGGCAGAACACAATCACGTCTCATATCCAGGCATGACATCGAACGTGGTAGTGATTACCTCCCAACTTTGAGGGCTTCAGGGGCTGCAGAGCCATTGATTGCCTCATCAAAATTAATGTGTTCTGCAGGATCATATTCAAAGGTCCCTGCTCAACTCTGAGTTCCCTAAATAAACTGTACGGATCTTTTTTTTTCAGTCGACACACAAAATAAATGCTGACCAAGTAGAGTTTACAAAGCCTCTAACTCTCTTTTGTATTGGGTGACATTCCATCCACAAAGAGGATCCTCCATCCAGCCTGTTTTCCTTCCTTCCCCCTTTGCTGTATGTCTATGTGTGTTGGTTACTGTGACCCTTGGATGCTTTTGAGCTTATACTGTGACACATGTGATTTGAATTACCACAAATAAGAAAGCCAGGCCATGGAGCATGCAAAGATTTTTCTTCCATTAAAAAGAGGCACATTTATACAAAGCCAACACCAAAAGTGTTCCTTGTCTACCCCCCTGTGTTTTTTACCCATAAGTAACTGCCTGCCTTGCTGAGACTTGACCCTGGCCCTGACTGTGGGGCTCTCTTGGGAGCACCAAACCACAGGGACCCATGATTCTTGCCTAGAGAGCAGTGTCAGGAAATATGCTGTAATGGGAAGAGCACAGGATCTAGAGTGAAGCGAATTCTGGGTTAACATCCTGACTCCAAGCCTTATTGAGACAGCTCAGTGGGGTAGGGGATAGAGTATTGGCTCTGGCATCAGAAAGACTTGAATTCAAATTCAGCATCAGTTACTGACTAGCAGTGGGACCATGGGCAAATCATGTACCCTCTATCTGCCTCAGTTTCTTCAACTGTAAAATGAAGATAATAAAGTACCTATCTCCCAGGGTTGTCTTGAAGATCAAATGAGATGATATTTGTAAAGTCCTTAGCACAGTGCCTAGTACAGCATAAGAACATAATAAATACTTGTTTCTTTCCTAGGAAAGTTGTTTCATTCTTTGGGTCTCAGTTTACTCATCTGTAAAACAGAGATAATAACACTTATTGCCTGAGGTTCTTCTTTACTCTCTTTGGCAGCTGAATGAAGTCTGTGGACCCCTTCTTAGAATGTTTTAAATGCATTAAGTAAAATACATAGGACGACAAAAGAAAGCAATTTTATTACGAGACAGTTAATATATATTTTCTTTAATATGTTCGCAGACCCCAGGAACCCCTGATCTAAGAGGCAGCTAATTAGCATAGTGCTGGAACTGAGCCAGGAGGAAGACCTGAGTTTAAGTCCAACCTCAGATACTTACTAGTTGTATGACCCTGGACCAGTCATTAAACCTCTTCTAGTCTCAAATTTCTTTTATTGTAGAATGGGGATAATAGGAGCACCTGATTCCCAGGGTTGTTGTGAGTATCAAATGAGATAATGTTTGTAAAACTTTTTGCAAACCTTAAAGCTCTCTATAAATGCTATATAAATGCAGGATGATTATGGTGTCAAGGTTGTTGTGAGGAATCTATGAATATATTATTATAAATCATATACTAATAATAGTTGCCAATTATATAGTACATTAAGGTTGAAAAAGTACTTAATGGATATTATTTAATTTTTACAACCTTATTGTGAAGTAAGTGCTATTATCCTTATTTTATAGATGAGGAAACTGAATCTAGCAAAGTTAAGTGACTTGCCCAGGATCCCATAGATAGTAAGTGTCTGAGGCTAGATTTGCACTCAGATCTTTCTGAGTCTTAAGTCTAGCACTCTATCCATTGAGCTACTTACTTGCCTACCTTAAGGCTCTCTACAAATTCAAGTGGGGTCCTAAGCCAACTGAGTGCTTGGCCCTGGTTCCCCCAAGTGTCATTTCTTTGGATCCTCTCTTCATTTCTCTTCTACCCCAACTTGATTTTAGGACCAAGTACTCAAGTCTTTTCTGAGCTGTTTAGCCTGAGGGATCAATGGCAGACCTGTGGCCTCTACTTCTCCCTCCTCCCACACTTGCCTCCCTTGGGAAGCCTTGGCCTTCCCCACCCACTGCCCCTCATTCCTGTCCCCACTTTGCCATTGACATGGTGACCGAGTAAACTGCACTTCAGCTGGAAAAGGGTCAAACCATTCTCCTGTACTAATTATGGGGATTAGGATTCTGTGACTCTGCTACAGGGCAGGAGCAAATGCATAAGGTTTAAGGTGAATCTCTCACTCGAGAGAAGTGCTAATGGTGAAAGCTGAAGATGGAAGAGGGTGACTGTGAGATAACTGAGGGTGACAGAAAATGATGCTGGGCTCTGCCAAGGCTGAGATGAGGTTGGTTCATGGTACCCTGAGCATGACAGTCCTGACCCTAAAAAGTAGGCTGAGATGCTCCTTGCTGCATTTCAAGCTTGCCCACATGCAGAATGAAGATGTAAGTCTTCTGCCTTCCATGTATATGATTAGTCGGAGTAAAGAGAGAAGGTAAAACAAGAGAAAGTGAGATGGCACAGTGGATAAAGTGCTGGCCTGAAGTCAGGAAGACCTGAGTTCAGATCTGGCCTTAGAAACTTACTAATTGTGGAACCTTGGGCAAGTCATTTAACCTGTACCTGCCTCAGTTTCCTTATATGTAAAATGGGGATAATAATAGCATTCACCTACCTACCAGGGTTATCGTGAGGATAAAGTAAGATAACATTTGTAAATATTCATGTAGTGTTTAATGCAATGCCAGGCACATAGTAGGCATTATATAAATGCTAGCTATTATTAATAATATTAAGGTGAATGTTTAGGGTCCCTAACGACATTTGGCATTGAGTATGAGAGAAGAGAAGAGAGAGACAGAGACAGAGAGAAAAAGAGAGACAGAAAGACAGAAACAGTGACGGTGCTCAGATATTGCTGTGGGTTATAAGGTAGCTATGAATTGCACCAATACACCACCTGGGGCCTGGGTTAGATACCTTGTTTGTTGATAACTGTGGTTTCCATGGATTCCTTAGTTTTTGGAATAAATAAAACCATAAGCAGTGGACCAGAGCCAGTATTCTATGTTTATATAGACTGATTTTACTTTGGAGAGCTTCTCACTAAGCAACTCTTTTTGCTTTATGCCCTCACAAAGAGTTTGCCCTTGGAACATCTGAATCTGGCTCATGTTTAGAGCTCACCAAAAATCAGTAGTGGATCTCAGCTCCCATACACTCATTCAGGCTAATAAAACACTGATAACAGAAAAAGTTGTTTTTTTTTTAAGCCTGACAACAATGCAAAGGACTCATACCCAAGCGTATAAACAGTTGTGACAATTCTCTTTCCCTTCCCAATGAGCCCTACCAGTGCCCAGGGGCATAAATGATTCTCTAAATTTATACTGTCACCCTGGATTGAAGTGTTCCTGCAAGGAAAAAGCTTTCAGAGTTCATTATTAGGGAAATGACTTCTTTTCCAGACCCTGCACAGTCCACCTAACTCACAGTACCGATGAAGAAGAAGATCTAGGTTTGCTGTTCCTTACCTTGACTTTGTCCTTTGTTGCTCCTCATCTTCACTTTCTGCAAGGTCTGAAAACTTGGTCCCAGAACTCTACCACTGGGTCCGAGAGTTTTGATCTAGGAAACCTTTCTCTGGGCCAATAATTCTGCTCCTGAATTTTGTTCCCTATGGCATGTGACTTTTGCTCTTTCTATTTAGCCTCTCTTTTAAAAGCTTAGTCCAAAGATATAGCCCAGGTATATGAACTAGCCATAAATCGACCTGTCATCCTTAATGGGATGTCAATGGGGCAAACCAGAAGCAGACAAGGAAATCACACCTTACCAAGGAGACATCATTATTTCCAGGACAAGGTCTTCACCTATGGACTTATATAGGGAAACATCAATACCAAAGCAAAATCATCAAGAGCATTGCTCAGAGAAAGTAAATTACTTCTTCAAATTACTGATCCTTTTAAGGGAGGGAATTATGGCTAACCATAAATTGGCAGAGCAGTAATGAATCATCAAATCTCAGAGTCAGAAGGGACCTTAGTTCAGTCTTTCACCTAATGCAATAATTTCTTCAGAAATAATCCTAACGTACTGTCATCCATGATCTACTGAAAACCCTTTCAGTGATGAGATAATAATTCCTATGAAAGAGAGATCTTTCTACCTTCAGAAAGCTTTAAATATTAGAAAATTCTTCCTTATGTGACACCACAATCTACTTCCCTATAATTATTCCTCATTAGTCCTAGTTCCATCCTTTGAAATCGCACAGAATAAATCTCATCTGAAGGTGTGCTGGTAAATGTTTAACACCCAGCTCTTGGGGGGTGGGACAGCAGGAGAAAACCTTGGCAAGACACATTTTAAAATTTAATCTGCATTAACATTTTCTTCATTTATTTTCTTAAGTCTAGAAATCAACACAACAGCAAATCAAGCCCAGATTTGTAACTTTCTCCCCAAACTTTCTTGAGTCTAGAAAATCAACAGAATGATAAAGGCTTTTTGCCAGTTTTTAAGGGATAAATGCTAATGCTGAATCTTCTTTCGGTTGTGTGGGAGGCCTTTGGGATTAAGTGACTTGCCCAGGGTTACACAACTAGTAAGTGACCGAGGCTGGATTTGAACTCAGGAGCTCCTGACTCTAGGCCTAGCACACTGTGCACTATGGTACCAGCTAGCTGCCCCACCACAACGTACAGTTGACATTAAACAAATACTTGTGGATTGATTTGAAGAGGTACTAACATCCTGGAAAATGTTAGATGGAGAGTCAAAGGACCTGAATCCAAGTGCTGGCTTTGCTATATACTAGTTGGGTGACCTTGAACAAGTCATTTCTTTTTTCAGAGACTCAGTTTCTTAATCTGCACAATGAAGAATAACTACCTGATAGGCCTATTGTAGGCAACTAGGTGGTGCAGTAGATAGAGCACTAGGCCTGGAGTCAGGAAGATTCATCTTCTTAAGTCCAAATCCAGCCTCAGATACTTACTAGCTGTGTGAGCCCAGGCAAGTCACTTCACCTTATTTGCCTCAGTTTCCTCATCTGTAAAATGAGCTGGAGAAGGAAATGGCAAACCACTCCAGTATCTTTGCCGAGAAAATCCATGGAGTCACAAAGAGTTGGACATGACTGAAATACAACTGAACAAAAGTCTACTGTGAGAAAATAGACTTGTTAACCTCAACCTTTGAACGCTATAAAAATCTGAGTTATTATTGATTTGGCTTCCGCTGCAACTCCTCTATCCCCTAATAGAGGAAAGGTACTGGAACTGAGAGGGGTAGGGGAAGGCTTCCTCTAATAGGTGGAATTTTACTTGAGATATAAAGGAAGCCAGGGAGGTCAGTAGTCTTGAGTGGAGAAGGGAGAACATTCCAGGTATGGGGGAATAGGCAGAGAAAATCTCTGGAGCCCAGAGATGGAGAGTCTTGTTCGTTGAAGGCCACGAGGCCAATGTCACTAGATCTCAGAATATGTGTTGGGGAACATGGGTTCTTAACCTAGAGCCTGAGAATTTTTATTATTTATTTATTTTTAGTATCTTGATAGCTCTATATCGGTAAACAGTAACTGGTTTCCTTTGAAATCCTATATATTTTATTTTATGCATTTAAAAAACCTTATCCTGAGAAGGGATCCATAGACTTCCCCATACTGTCAAAGGAGGATCCATGACAATTAAGAATAAAATGGTTAAGAATGCCTGGACTAAATGATCTCCAAAGTCCCTTCCAGCTGAAGATCCTTATGATATTATAACATTGAGCTGTAGCAACTAAAATCCAGGCCAGCCCCACATAGTTACCCTTCTTATCTTTCCTCTGTCCACATAACTATTTTTCTCAGGGCCATCACTGAAGAGTTTAAAACATGGAGGTAGGAGAAGGAGAAGAAGGAGAAGGCTCATTGATGGCTAGGTCATCCCTGAAGTCTCTTGTGCTCTTTGCTTTCTGACCATGCTCAGTAGCTTAGCCCAAAGGCCTTAAACCAGGGAGTTCTTAACCTTTTCAGAGTCTTGAACCCCTTGGGCTGATTGAAACCCATGAACCCCTTCTGAGAATAATATTTTTAAATTCATAAAATAAAATGCAAAAGATTATAAAGAAATAATTTTGAAATGTAGTTATAAAAATATTTTTTAAAGAACCAAGTTCCTAAGTGCCAGGTTAAACACACCTGCTCTAAGGGCTTACTCTCTCACCCTCACTCTGCGGATCTGGAGCCCACTTCCCACGCTGGTCACTAAAGAGAAGTGACCATCGTTAGGGCCTGGAGCCACTGGAGGGCACCTAAGGAAGTTCCTCATTAGCTCGCCTCTAAGCTCATTATCAAGTTTCGCATCACTGGGTGAAAAATAGTCGTCACTGGGACAGTAATAAATATGCGGCTGTCAGTGTTGATATGATTGAACTAATGAAGAGAAATCAACCACGGCTAAGGAAGCCGCTCTCAGCTACAAAGTAAGCTGTCGGGAGCACTTGCCTCTCTGCATATATGCAGACACGTACATCCCTCCCCATTTCCTACTGGGAAAATGGGGTGATAGAGTCTGGCTGTGTTTGCATTTGGTCTTTTATCCCAAGTCTCTTTGGAGGAAGAATCAGAAGGTGTTTGGAGGGGAGGTCACAACCCATAGGGTGAGAAGGAAGAATTTGAGTGGGGGTAGATGTTGGCCCCAGCCTGGTCCCAAAGCCATTTGGATAGACAGTGGTACTTTTGATGTTCCAGTCCTTTAAAAAGTGCTTCAGAGAAAGTCACATTCCAGCCTGGCTTTGCTGGAGAGTGTGGGAATAAACACAAGGCCTATTATCTGGGCCCCCCACCAATCCCACCCCCAAACACGACTTCAAGGCCTAGAATGTGAGATCTTATTGTATATCTGGCAACTTAGAATGTCCAGTTACAGGGTTCATGTCTCTCCTCCCCCTTCATCTCCGGAAGTATTCTCAAAGGCTCTCATTTCTTTGAGAATTTGAGTTTGAAGGTTATCTGCTGATGAAAAATGATAATGAGAAGACAGATAGGCTTTAAAGGAGATGGTGTGATAATTTTCAGATTGTTCTACCTCTTTCTGGTTACAAAGAACCTTTGCTTACAATATAAAATCTTGTTTGATCCCTATAACACATTAATCCTATGTAATAGGGCATGCCAGTAGAATTCCTGTTGGAAGGAAAGAAATAAATATTTATTTTATAAATATTATTATATTATCTATTATCTATATTACATATAGATAATATAATATATAATAAATAAATATTTATTAAGCACCTACTGTGTGCTAGGCAACTAGGTGGTACAGTGCTAGCCCTAGAGTCAGGAGGACCCCAGTTCAAATGCAGCCTCAGACACTTACTAGCTGTGTGACCCTGGGCAAGTGACTTAACCCTCTTTTGCTTCAGGTACTTCCTCTGTAAAATGAACTGGAGAAGGAAATGGAAAACCTTTCCAATATCTTTGCTATGAAGGCCCCACATGGAGTCACAAAGAGAGAGATACAGCTAATCGACCACAATAAAAAATTTTGCCAAGCACTGTGCTAAGTACTTTGCAAATATTATCTCATTTTATCTGCACAACAGTTCTGGGAGGTAGGGGCTATTATATCCCCATTTTACAGGTGAGAAAACTTGAGGTAGATATAGAGGCTGAATTGCTCCAGAGTCCCACAGCCATTAAGTATTTTGAACTCAGGTCTTTTTGACTCTGTCTACTCTATCCACCTAACTGCCTCCTTTGACAAATGGAGAAACTAAAGGTCAGAGAGTAACTTAATCTCTGCATGCCAAATAGCAGAGAAACATCTTCTGACTTTCAATTAAGTCCACAGCCTGGGCACAATGCTACTCTTTGGGAGTGGTACCCAATGAGGAAATGGAACTAAGGGAAGTCACCCTTCCCACGGTTGATGCTCACAACAATCCTGGGAGCTGATATTTATCATTGCTACCATTTTGCAGGTGAGGAAACTGAGACTGAGAGGGGTTATATGACTTGTTCACAGTCACAAAGCTAGTAAGTGTCTGAAGCAGGTTTTGATCTCAGGTCTTCCACAGTCCAAGTTTAATGTACGAGACTCATTTCCACCCAACTTTCTTAGAATGGGAGAACAGAAGATAAGATGTAAGCAGTAAAGGTCTGGGAAGGAGCCTTTCCCACATGTACACATATATTCCCAACAGAGTCCTTCACTTACAAATTGCTTCAGGTGGGGGAAGAGGAGAAGTCTGAGTTGGGTTAAATTTTTGAGATCTAAGGTTCCCTTCTAGCTCTGAATCCTATGCTTTGATGATCACAGGAATTGCTGGGGAGTGGAAGGAGCGTGGTATTTGAAGTCAAAGGTGGTTTTTATTCAGTCCTGTCTGACTCTTCATGACCTCATTTGAGTTTTTCTTGGTAGAAATACTGGAGTGGTTTGCCATTTCCTACTTCAGCTCATTTTACAGATTAGGAATCTGAGGCAATCAGAGTGAAGTGACTTGTCTAGGGGTACACAGCTAGTAAATGTCCAAGGTCAAAAATCTGAACTCATTTCCTCCTGACTCCAGGCCTGGTGCACCACTTGGTTGCCCCACAGATGACAATACTAAACCTCAGGGAAGCAAAGAGATTTGTCCATGGTCATTCAGCTAGTACCAGAGATACTTGAGGAACCCCAAGCCACCTTTTTATATTACATGACATCAGACAGCTCCTTCCTCTTCTTCTTCCCTTTCCTCTTTTTTCTAGGACATCTAGCTACACACACCATTCTGCTGTAGTAAATGATATGAATGTAGCTTCTGCCCTTTGGGACCTTACACTACAAAAGAGACTCTCTGACAAAAAATAGTTGAAAAACAGAAACATAAATGATGGCAAAACTTTTCTTTTCAATGTGTTTGAAGGCTGACTACATTTTAGGGTGGTGAACCAGAGAATCAGAGCAAGTGGAAATCTCAAGATCCTACAAGCTGGAGCCAGTGGAGGTCATGATTGTGTTCAATTCACACTAGATTAAGGGGCTTCTGTGTATCTGGCACTGGACCAGTTTGCTGGCTGGGGATAGGTTTAGGCAGAGGGGTGTACAGTGACAAATAAGACACAGCCTCTGCCCTCAAACAGCTTTCAGCCTGGAAAAGAGAGAGAAGACATCTAGTGGGGAAAAGGTGCTGGACTGGGCATCTTGAATCCTAGGTTCTGTTTTTAGCCCTGCCATTTACCAGCTCGGTGATAGAAAAGTCATTTCCTGTATCTGGGCCATTGTTTCTTCATCTATAAAATAAGGAAATTGGGATAGGCAGGGAGAGAGAGATAGGAGAAAGAAGAGAGAGAGACAGAGGAGAGAGAGATCATTTTTTATATGCCAGGCACTGTGATAATCTCTAAGGTACTTCCTGTCCCTGACTTCATATTAGGGACACCAGTAACTAACAGCTTAGAAGATGTCAAGGAGAGGCAGGGGAAGCTAGGTGGATAGGATAGGACCACTAGCCTTGGAGTTAGGAAAACCTGAGTTCAAATTTGGCCTCAGACACTTCCTAGCTGTGTGCCCCAGGCAAGTCATTTAACCTAGTTTGCCTCAGTTTCCTCATCTGTAAAATGAACTGGAGAAGGAAATGGCAAACCACTCCAGTATCTTTGCCAAGGAAACCCCAAATGGGGTCATGAAGAGTCAGATACAACTAAGTGACACACAAAAAAGAGAGATACAGAGTACCTCCCTCCTACATGAAGCCTTTCCTAACTTCCCCAATTGCTAGCTCTCCTCTCCCAGACACTGAAATTACTGTGTGTTTGCTACGGATATGTTTGGTATTTATCTGAGTACACAGTGGCACCCCCCCTCCCACTCCACCAGGAGAATACAAGTGCTTTGAAAGCAGATGTTTCTGTTTTTGTCTATGTTTCCCCAGTACCTATCTGTGCCTAACACATAGTAGGTATTTAATAAATGTGTGTTGAACTGGATTGAATTGACTTTGAAGAAGAAGGTCAGTGAAGGCCTCAGGATTGTTGGGACTTCAGGGCCGGAGTGGGGGAAGGGATAGGTTAGTGGGGTCTGTGGGATGATGGATGTGCAGCCACGTGAAAGATTCCTCTGTTTCACAACAGGAAGGCCAGTGACACTGACAAATGAGGAAGCAGCTCCCTGGGTTTAGGTTTTCAAGGACCAGGCAGAGGAGTGTGGTTTGAAACTGGCCCTTTCTCTTCTTATTTCTGTTTCCCTGTGTCCTCAGGGTCTCTCTGGAAAAGGTATGGGGCATGAGCATGCCTTTGCTGTTAGGGGACTCTAGAATCTTTTATCAGCTATTTTAATCCAGTCCCCAGATTAGGGGTTTTAGGAGCAGGGAGGGTAGGCACTGGCTCTTGCTTCCTTGTAATCACTAGGTGTGGCCTCAGGTAGTCTCTCAGGATTCCACGCTTTCCTCCATCCTCTCCTCCTTCACCCAGCTCCCAGCCCCAGAGATACTAACAGCTCTTGGGCTTTCAAACTAATTAGTTCTGTTTGCTAATTAGCTGCCTGCTTTCTAGGTTTTGACCTGGAGTGCAATTAGTGAAGATGGAGAAACCCAGGTTAGGGGAGAGAGAGAGAGAGAGAGAGAGAGAGAGAGAGAGAGAGAGAGAGAGAGAGAGAGAGAGAGAGAGAGAGAGAGAGAGAGAGAGTGAACTGAGGATAGAGAGTGTGTGTTTTCTCTTTTCACCAGATCTGCCAGTTCTCACCCTACACCCTTTACCCAACCCCTCCTGAAACAGGAGACCTGGAGTCCAATTTTCAGGGACCCATGTTTTGGGCCTTTGCAGGCAAGCAAAGAGAAAAGTACTTCTGGCCTGCTTTGGGGTATGGTCCTCACTTACTGTGAAGAGAATCCCCACTCACCTCATAGCTTGGCCTCTCATCTCAGGGGCAGTTTCTGGGGCTGTAAACTCTGTATTCCTACCAAGTTATGTTTAGGATTCAGGCATTCAAGAACCACTAATCAGTGTCCATGATGAGGAGAAAATCAAGGCAGTATAAGCCTAGTACCTCCCTTACTGGAGGTTCAGGAAACCTATCCCTTTCACCTACCCTGTGACTTCCTCTCAGATTGAATCAGAGAGAGAAAGCTCGAGGTTGGTGGGGAGGGCAGAGGTCAAAGGGTAGGACTCAATCTCTATCATAGATATAGCTGACATTTACATAGCACTAATCATATAGCATAAATCACAAGTGATTTATAAGTATTATCTCATTTGGCACTCACAACAGCCCTGGGAAATAGGGTGCTATCATTATTCTCATTTTACAAATAAGGAAACTGAGGCAGGTTGAGGTTAAATGACTTGCCCAGGGACACATAGTTATTTAAATATCTGAGGTCAGATTCAAACTAACTTCTTCCGAGTTTTTGGACAGTAGCTTCTGGGGTAAGGAAATTTCACCAAAAGATACCCTGAGATGGGAATTAAAGAGAATGTGCTGGCCCCGCTATCTCTAAAGTTTATTGTTCAGTTTCAGTCATGTCTGACTCTTGGTGACCCCATTTGGGGTTTTCTTGGCAAAAATACTGGAGTGATTTGCCATTTCCTTCCCCAGTTCATTTTACAGATGGGGAAACTAAGGCAGATAGGGTTAAGTGACATAGCTAGTGTCTGAAGGTCAAATCTGAACTCCGAGAGATGAGTCCGGAGGCCTAGCTGCCTGATATCTTCAAAGTAAAATATGTCACTTTTTGTGCTGACATTCTAAATGACTCTCAGAATACACAGACCCACTCCCCCCAATCTCCTCCTTTGCTCAATGCCCCCCACCTTTTGTTGGGTCTGGTTGATTAACACAGCCAAGAAAAAAGCAACAAGGGGTTGGGTTCAATATTACTAACGATAGCAATACTTCAGGTTTACAAAGCATATTCCTCCCAGCCACTCAGTGAGGTAGGAATTCAGGTGTTACTGCTCCATTTATCAGACAAAGAAACTGAGGCCCAGAGAGCTGAAATGATTTTAATAGAGTCACATAGCTAATGTGTGTTAAAGCTAAGCAGGACTTGAATCCAGGTCTTTTGACTTCCAATCTAGTGGTTTTTCTAATACTCTATACAGCTAACATCCTGGTTGGACTTGGGGGAGACTGCTCATTTCCTTCCTCCACTTTTGCCTAGAGCCATATTTTCCTTGGAAGTAAGGGGTGGGACAACCTCTCCACAGCACACCAGGCTCATTCCCAAAACAGGCCACTACTACTCCCTCCCTACCTAGAAAACAGCACCCTGGGCAGATTCCTCTCTGGTCTCTGGGCATATACTCCACAACTCCTTGGGAGACACCCAGGCCTCAGAATTGGACTGTGGGTCTCCTCAGAAGCCTCCCCTCCCCCTTCTACTTCATCTTCTCCCCATCTGCTTGGAAAAGTGAGGGGCTGTCTCCTCCAGCCTGCTTTGTGGCTCTTCTATTCACTGCCCCAGTGGCAGGCTCTATGGGGAGCAGTGTTTCACATGCCTTAGCCTGATGCAGACCACCTGTCTCCCTGGAGGGGAGAAGAGGAAGGAGGGGGAAATGGGGAGCAGGGGAATGTCTGATTGGCATTTTGGGACTTAGAGGAAGTAAGCAGATCCCAGAAGAGGAAGAAGAGAGAAAAAAGTTAGCAGCTTTGGTGGGGGAGGCTGGGACTCCTCTGCGGAGGACCATCTACTTAGCCAACGAGTTTTAGAGTTGATTCCTTTTGGAGGGACAGTGACCTGAGGTGTAGCAGCCTATATCTTCACTCCTGTGGGACCCAACCGAATACATAAATCTTTTTGTTCAGATGGATGAAGAGACATTTTTTGTTCTGTTTTTAAAGGTTGACTCCAAGGAAAAAGATTCCATAGCCTCCCTCAATGACCCATCCTAATATTTCACTTTCAGTTATAGTATGAAGAAATTTCTTACTATTATTTTATTATATATCTTATATTTTCTTATATATATTATTACTAAATCTCATTTAAGTCTTTCACTTTCCACCTTTAACCCCCACCACCTTCTGATTTTGGCCTTAATGGAGAGGTGGAACTGTGCTGATGGACTACCACAATATACCTAGCACATAGTAGGTGCTTAATGTTTATTGATTGATGGAGCTGCTAGCTCTCTCATTTTAAATATTGATTTTTATTGATATCTTTTGTTTTTTTGTCACCACATTTCCCCCATATCCCTCCCCCTTCTCCTTTCAAGAGAAGTATCTCATAATAAATACTTTTTTGAAAAGAAGTAAAAAGAGAAAAAAAGGGGGGAAAATGATCAAAAACAATCTATGAAAAAATGGGCATTATTTTGCAATATTCCATACCCATCGACCCCTTCCACTTCTGCAGAGCCGGGGGGCAGGTATCTTCTGTTATCTCTTCTTTGGGTCCAAGCTTGTTTTTTTAAAAATTCTCAGTGATCATTTTTTATTGTTTTGTAGTTGTTCGTCATTGGATACATTGTTTTCCTGGCTCTGCTTTCTTTGAATCAGTTTGAATAAGTTCCTATAAGTCTTTCCATGCTTCTCTGTATTCAGTAGGTTCATCATTTCTTTTTTTCTCCCCTTTTAAAAAATTTTTTTTTTTTTTTGGTGAAGCAGTTGGGGTTAAGTGACTTGCCCAGGGTCAAACAGCTAATGTCAAGTGTTTGAGGCTGTATTTGAACTCAGGTCCTCCTGACTCCAAGCCCAGTGCACATTCATCATTTCTTATGTCATAGTAATATTCAATTACATTCTTATACCATAATTTGTTTAACTATCCTCCGTCTTGTAGCCAACATGCCATTTTTCCCCAACTCCTCAGGAGAGGCCACACCATCATAGTCATTTATCAAGTGAAAAACATGCTGGCCTGGGAGTCAGATTTCTAGTGCTGGCTCTGCCACTCGTTTGCTGTACGACTTAGTCTGTCGCTTCCCTGCAAAGGGGCTGAGCTAGGTCACCCCTGAGGTTCTTTCACTTGCTAATGTTCTGTGATTCTGGATCACCTCACTATCTTGTCCCCAAGGGGGAACTGCCACTTTTCAGGAGAGCTGTGCCCTTGTCAAAGCCTGGAAGTGAGGGATCCTAGAGGAGGAAAATGAATTGTTTCTGAATCTCCCCCATGGAGTTTGCTCAATATTTGTGTGGGTGGAGAGCGGAGGGTGAAGGAAAGAGAACAAGCATTTATTAAGCACCTACTGTGTGCCAGGCACTACTCTACAAATACTGTCTCATTTGATCTTCTAAGAGATAGGTGTTATTATGATCCTTATTTTACAGTTAGGGAAACTAATAAGAGCTTAAGTGGTTTGCCCAGTGTCACACAGCTAAGTGTCTGAGGCTGCATTTGAATTCAGGTCTCCCTGCCTCTAGGCCCAGAGCTCTGCCAGCTGTACCACCTAGCTGCCAAAAGCAAAAGAAATGGAGACTCAGAATCAGAGATCAGCCTGGCATTGTGCAGCTCCCCCATCACCTTTATTCACACAGAACATTCTCCCTCCCCCAAACTGGATTAATCCCTAGTAGGCATCCCACCAGACTGCCTCCTATGCTAGTCTGATGCTGCTGCCTTAGAGTGAAAGATCCATAAAGGCAAGTCCTGTTTTCAAAAAGTTCTCCTAAAATCAGCCTGTTACTATGCCTCCCAAGCCTCTCCTACTGCTGGGGAGCTGTCCTGAAAAGTGAAACAGAGTAGAAGAGCATCTTTGGTTCACTGTACCCCACTCCCACCTCTGGAAAAAAAAAACCAATTCGGAGCACCTGTATTGCTGACATCATTTTAGTATAAGAAAAAACAGTACCTGCCCAGCATGGGGCTACGGGAGAGCCACTGAACTTATTGGAGTCAGGTCTGCATTTGAATCCAATCTCTCTTTTACTCTTTGGTTCTGAGCTGGCTTTTCCAGGCCTCCAATTTTTCCTTTCTAAGATTATGGAATTGATCTAGAGTACAGATGTCAAACTAGTGGCTTCATGTCAACCATGACACTAAAGAATGTGGGCCAGAATCAGATTAAATTATAAATGGGAAATATTTAATAAATAAAAATGCAGTAAAACATAGGTAATATTACATTTTCAAACTAAGTCAATATGAAGCCCGAGGGATGCTTATGTATGGATTAATGGCCCCTGTTTCTGTTTTGAGTTTGATACCACTGGCAGGGGTTCTTACCCAACTTTTGTGTCATGGGTCCCTTTTGCAGACTATTGAAACCTATCAACCCTTTCTTAGAATAATGGTTTTAGATGCATGAAATAAAACACACAAACAAAGGAAACCAATAATATAGAAGTACAGTTATCAAAATGTTTTTTTTTATTTCTTGGACCTCAGGTCAAGAACCCCTAGACTCAATAGATTGATTGATAGAGTATTTATTGTTTACTATATGCAACTTGGAGCTAGATTCTGGGAATATAAATGTAATACAGTAAGATAGTCCTTATCCTCAAGGAGGTTATGCTCTAATAGAGGAAAGATGGAACTAAAAGGGAAGCTGGAAAAAGGAGGGGTAGGAAGGGAACCTGGATGGATAAGGAGGAGGCCTGGTAGCTGTTGAGAAAGAAAAGAAGTCTGGAGAGTGAGTTAGCTGAGGTATGGGAGAGTGAATTAGTTGAGGTATGAGTGAAATAAAATATGACTGAAGCCCTTCCTGAAATAGTGGTCCAGGCCAAAGAAATCACCAATATGGGGTAGGGGGAGCTCAGGGTGGAGGTTTCTTCTGTAAGGTGGGAAACTTGAGAAAGAGGAGGAAGAAGAAGAGGAGGAGAAATCTAGCAAATGAATTGAGTTGTAAGGAAGAATGAAATGAAGCCTGTCTGAGGCCCTTCCTGGAAAAGTCTCTAGCAGTCCGTGATTCCTGAGGTCCTTTCCAACTCTAAGGTTAGTGGATTTCTCCAGCTTTAATACCCTGTATTTCTAAACAACTGGGGGAGAGTCAGTCCAAAGCTAACCATCTTAGGTTTGTAGGATGGGGATTTTGACATGAGTCTGAGACTTCCCGGGACAGATTTAGCCTGAGGAAATCAAGGTGGGGGGCTGACTTTAGGTTGATGAAGGAGATCGGCCAGGTCAGCAAAGAACCAGGAGGCCAAAAATAGAGATGGAAGAGGGAAAAGGAAGAGAGAGAGAGGGAAAGGCTAAACTGTGTGAAGGTGTTTACTTAAAAACACCTTTCTGAGCTGGAGTTCCATCTGCTGGCAGGGAAGACCAGAGAGGAGATCTGGGGTTGACCAAGGCCCCCATTGAGTCACTGACCAATGGAAGCAGCAGTACTTTCCTTCTGGTTTTGGGGGTTTTTTTGTTCTTCTTTTCCCTTTCTCTTCCCTGGGTCTGTGCTGACAAGGGCTGAAAGCCTAAAAACCAGCCCTTATGGTCCTGATGTTAAGAACCTGCTGAGGATCAGGGACACTGTTCTGAGAGGAAACGTTGGCAGGGGTATATCTGAGGGTTGCCCTCAGAGCTGTCACAGCTCTAAGAGAAACCTCACCTGAAGCTACTTTTATTCTTCTTCACATACTGAGTTCTACCCATCCTCCATCTCCATTCCTTTGTATAGGCTGTCTGTCCCCTCGGTTTGGAAAACTTTCTTTTTTTCAGCTCTTAGAAACCTATGCTTCCTTCAAGGTTCAGCTGAAATACCACTGCCAACAGGCAGCCTTTTCTGATCCCCTTCCCCTACCTCAGTTGCTAGTGCCTTTCCTTCCTTCCCCATCAGATGACTGTATATTCACCATTCATATATTCTGCATGTACTCATATGTGTTTGCATTTTCTTGACCGATAACATTTAAACTCCTTGAATGACTGCTTAATCTTCATATCCCCAGTACTTTGTAGAATGTCTTACATATAGGAGGTACTTAATAAATGTCTGTTGACAATGTTTGTTCTTCTAGCTCTTCTTTTTAATAGATAACATTTATATAATGTCTTAAAGTTTGCAAAACACTTTGCAATTATCATGTCATTTGATCCTCACAATCCTGAGAGGTGGGTAGTATTATAGGAAGGAAGGAAGGAAGGAAGGAAGGAAGGAAGGAAGGAAGGAAGGAAGGAAGGAAGGAAGGAAGGGAGGGAGGGAGGGAGGAAGGAAGGAAGGAAGGAAGGAAGGAAGGAAGGAAGGAAGGAAGGGAGGGAGGGAGGGAGGGAGGGAGAAAGGAAGAGAGGAGAGGAGGGAGGGAGGGAGGAAGGAAGGGAGAGTAGAAGAAAGGGAGAAGGGACTTATTAAGTGCCTACTACATGCCAGGCATTATGCTAAGTACTTTACAACTGTTATTTGATTCTCACAACAACTCTGCAAGGTACATGCTACACACAACCCAGTGCCAGGCCTCTCAGGGATGTCCCAGACTTTTTCAGGGTCATTCATCCCTGATGATCTAGGGCCAATGCCGGAATTCATTGCATTGTCCAGGAACAGGTGAGGAGTTGTCAGAGAAAATAGAAAAGTATGAGGCTTTGTTTTCTTAGTCTTTGTTCTCAGTTTCTGGTAAAGAGGATCATAGTGGGGAATAAGCAACACTTGTCAAATCCCTGCATTTCTCTCCCAGGAGAGGTCTTACTTAGCCCAAGCAAGCCTTAACCCAACTGTTCGTTTCCCCTTTCCATCCCCAGCACCTCCTTGAGAAGCAGTCAAAAGTCTGATTCTAGAAAAAAATAATAAGAAACACTCTAGCTCACTGGGGACACAAATGACATCTTTGCTGTCCTGCCCTGCCCTGCCCCTCCCTGCTAGCCCAGATCTGCATATACATGAGGTACTCAAAAATTGCTTGTGTAATGAATGATGTAAGAAGACTAAAGGAAAAAAAAAGATCCTCCTCTTGTTCCTTCTGAACATCTCACAGCTGATTCTACAACCCACCTGGTTGGCATGTTGCATTCTCATGGGCATCCCAAGAAGTTGGGAGCCTATTTTTAGATTCCTAATTTGTCCTGTTTCTAAGGGTGTGTTGGAGTTGGGGTGTAAAC
Organism: Notamacropus eugenii; assembly: GCF_028372415.1. Classification (NCBI taxonomy): domain Eukaryota; kingdom Metazoa; phylum Chordata; class Mammalia; order Diprotodontia; family Macropodidae; genus Notamacropus; species Notamacropus eugenii. Next base: position 338,794,165 of record NC_092873.1, on the reverse strand, counting down.
ATATCCATACCCACAGACTGGAGGGAATAGGGAGAGAGGACTAGACTGTTGGTTTTAACAGCCATTTCTACCCCAAACCAGAGGACTTTAAAGTGGAGTGGGGACTAATTAAGAGCATCAGTGCTAACTGTCAGAACTGTCACTTGCTGGGTAATGAATAGGTTTCATTTAGCAAATCACCATTTTGTTTACCCACAGGTGGGCAAACCTGCTTCTTGGTTCAGATCTCTCCCTCTTGGTTCTGATTAAATTAATGTCTGCTTCAGCAGATTTCCCTTGATCTTCTTTCCCTGACCAGCTCCCTTGGGCGATCCAGTCTGTTCATTCCAGTTCTAGGTTTCCTGGGCCAAGTATGGGAGAGCCAAAGCCCAGAAATAAGACACATCAGAAATGAACCTCCCTGTTAAATTTTCATTTTTATAGTTGATTCAGACCTTAGTTCCTTCTCCTACTGATGATGGAAGCATTCGCCTACATCCTACCTCTTGTCAGTTATTACTTGTGTGACACTGGGCAGGTTGTCTACCCTCTCTGGACCTCAGTTTCCTCATCTGTGAAATGATGGATTAGATGGCCTCTAAGAAGTGGGCTCAGTAGATAGCCCAGCCTGGAGGCAGGGAAACAGAGGAGGTGCCTGTTCTGGAGGTCCTTTACAGCACTCTGAGGATCTGGCCTCTGAGCCCTTGAGGCACACAGAGAATTCTTTAGTTAATGGCCATAAAGTGCTTTGAAAATAACTAAATGTTAAGTGGCCGTGGGGCTGGGGTTCAGTAATTATTGATGATTTCAGATGAGCTGGTTAATTCACCAGGAATGGGCTGGCCATGGGAGTAAATCATTTAGGAGAATGTAAATAGTAAAGACTCATCCTACTCTCCCAACCTTCCCTTGCCCTCTGGGGCCCTGGACTGTGTAATTTGGACAAACAAAATTTGCCTGATGATGCTCTCTGTGTTCCTGGCTTTGATTTTTAAAAGGTCTGTATAGCTTCCTCTTCTCTTAGGTCTCACTGAGAGCCTTGTTGCCAATACTGTATGTTAAATCAGAAGCTTTGGGAGGGTACTGACCCTTAGAGGTCATTAGGCCCAGCCCTCTACCTCTGGGCAAGATGCTCTTTCAAGTACCCAGGAAAGAAAACCTCTTTCATTTCTATCAAAAGGTCTTCCATCACCTCTTTGGGTAGCATGTGCCTGCATCTCATTGTGCTTAGGAGTGGGAAGTTTGTCCTGATATCTTTGCCAAATCTCTCTCCCTGCAGTTAAGAAACCACTCTTAACACTGCTGCCCCCCCCCCCATCATCCCTTTCTCTCACCCCTCATTCTATATCACATCTCCCCATCTGCCATCCCTAATCTCCCCTGAGCAGGAACTCAGCTGTCTCACCCACCCAGTCTCACAACTGTGCTCACTTGATGTGTATACATTCATTCATGCCATTCAACAAATGTTTAGTGAGGGCCTACTATATGTGCAGCACTATGACCACAGGCTTGGATTCCTGGCCATCCATCTTCTGACTCTGGAGTCAGAAACCTTTTTTTGGAGTTTACATCTCCCCATTCTTTCTCACCTCCACCCCCACTCCCTTCTCCTCATTCTCAGCTGTCCTAGGCCTCAGAACTCTCCTCTCCCACCTCTTTCTACCCCCCTATTTCCCAACCAGTCAGTGCCTTTCCCCATCTCCCAGGCCACATTAAGAATCCTACCCCTCCCTTCAATTGGAAGTCTGAACTGAGAAGTGGAATGAAAATTTCCCATCTGAAATCTAAATTACTTCCCTTCATTCTCCTGAAATGAACTCTTCCCCCCTATGAAATCTAAGGGGAACAGAAATGGGTAAAAAGTCAACAACAAAAACTCTGACTTGTCTTTGCCTTGGCAAACTCATCTCCCTCCATCCCTCTTAAGACCCTCACCCACTCATTCTTTCCACAGTCACTGAGACCCAATGTCTCTCCTATTCTACTCCACGTCTTTAATGTTAGAAAGACAAGGTAAGATGGCCAGTGGAATAAAGAAGTGTAGGACTTTATGATGAAAGGGTGAGAATGTGCTAGAGGGGGTTGGGAGAGGTCCGTGCAGAGGCTCAGATTTCAGAAACCTGTATCCCCAAGTGCCTGAAAACAGCTGACAGCCATTGAAAATGGATAAAGCAGGATTAGGACATCCCTTCCAAAGACAGAATGATCTGTAGAGAAGTCTAATACGATCCCTTATCCCTATAGTGTTGTGGTGAATTCCTCAGGCCCCACTTACCTCTCTGTCTAGGGGGCTGGGGCCAGTACTACTGAGAAAAGGGAGCTGGGGAGAGAGAGAGAGAGAGAGAGAGAGAGAGAGAGGTTGAGTTGAGGGGGCTATTCCTCAGGGTCTTAGAAAGATAGTGATCTTTGGCATCACCAAGGAGATTTGAGTTGCCAAGTTGCCAAGTCATTGCTGAATCCTAGGAAAGTCCTTTCTAACCCATGGAAGAATTAACTCCTCAGATCTTTAATCCATTCTTTTGAGTTTCCAGAAAGTCCTTCTTTCTAGCTAACCTAAATCCCTCATGCTGTAGACAGAACAGAGAAGCCTTACTCAGAAGCTCTGGCAGAGTTACTTGTTACAGCTGACAGGTATCTAGCATCAAAACTTGCTTTCAAAGATTTTCCTGCCTTCAACTACTAAAGACAGTTAAAGGCTGGGGAGACCAGGGCAGAGAACCTCAAAGCTCAGCCTATGAAGTGCATCTCCTTCTCTGTTTGGATTGGAGCACTTGGGGTGAAAGGGGAAAGGAACTTGGAAGCTCCAATATGCTTGGGCTGTGTTTATAGTATATATTTGTGTTTATTTTCTCCTGTTAGAAGTAGCTGCTGCAGTGGTGAAAGGAATTGATGTTTATTTTGATAACGAGTTCTCAATGCATTTGCAAACTAATAAAATCATCTCATTAGGCTGCATGTTTAATTCACAACTGTACTGTTGGGAGACTTCCCTGGTGGCTGATGGGTAATATTAGTTTCCTCCTGAGACTAGGGAGAATGTGTGTATGTCTCTGCTACACTTAGTTTCTCACTCTGGCTGTGGTCTCCCCTCCCCATCCAGGCCATTTCTTTATTGCACTCCTACCCTAAAGAGAACCCCTTACCTTAGTGAGTTCTCCAGGACAGTCCAGCTACCCTTAGCCACCTTCTAGGAATTCCTCTCCAGCCTAGGAGAGAAGATCGCTTTATCCTCACTTGGATCCCACTGACATTGCTTTGCTGGAGGAGGGCTGGGAACAAAGAGACAGGCAAGGGACACGGCCAAGCTGATCCAAGAAACCTTTGGGGGTTGCCAAGTGTCTAAGCCCCTGTTGTGCCAGCTGGCAGAGGGGACAGAATTGCTGGAATCTATTTGAGGGACACAGGGGATGCATTGCTCCGTGGGTTAAACAAAGGGCAGAGAAGGGTGTGAATAGAAGCTGAGTAGGAGATGACACATGACAAGACTCAGGGCTACACTTCCCAAAGCTGTGTTTCTGAGGAATTGGTCTGGAACCTTGGATGCTTCCTGGAAGTGGACCCTGCGGACTTTGGGGTATCTTTTTTTCTACCCTAGTTATGACGTGCTAGAGGAGCTAAAGCACAGTTGTTTAATAAGATTCTCAGACTTCCAGCACTAAACTAACTTGTGTGACCTCAGGCACATCAGTCAACTCTTAGGAACCTCAATTTCCTTGTCTATAAAATGGGCACAAGAATCTCTGCACTTGTTTGCTTTACAAGGCTGTTACGAGGCCCAAGTGAGAAAATGTGTGTTAAGTGCTTTGTAGATCATAAAACCAGCTATATAAATGTCAGCTATTATTATCTCTACTTGGCCCACTTATTCCAATAATGTTGAGGGAAACATTGCCTTTTCCACAGCATTGTAGGGTAGAGAGGGATTGCAGAGCCCAGTGGTCTAGAAGGGAGCACATCTTTTTGACCCCGTCACCTCTAGAAAGTATAGGGTGAATGTTCTGAGCTAGTGATGGCGATGGGGTAGCTAGGTGTTGCAGTGGATAGAGTGCTAGGTGAGGAGTCAGGAAGACTCATCTTCCTGAGTCCAAATCTGGCTTCAGACACTTACTAGCTATATGCTGCTGGGCAAGTCACTTAACTCTGTTTGCCTCAGTTTCCTCATCTATAAAATGAGCTGGAGGAGGAAATGGCGAAATATTCCTGTAAAACCCCAAATGGGGTCACAAAAACTCAGATACGACTGAAAAATAACTCAGCAACAACAAAATTAATAGTGATGCAAGGGAAAGGTTTTTGGGAGACTCCATATCACAGTCAACATGGGATCGCTTCTATATGGACTCTCAGGGGTGCCATTGTCTAAAGCAGCACTTTAAAGTCTCTGGTGTCAAGGTTCAAAATAAGAAAATTGAAACCCAGTGGTTTGATCTGCAGGACTGAGCTTGTCTACACCCGTAACTTCATTTCATCACTGTAAGTAGGGGTCACTGTAGGTAGGTCCTGGTAGCAAAACTTCCTCCACTGATGCCCATCAGCAATGTGGCTGTGACTTATAGTCAGAGATTTGCCACGGGACACACTCACGTAGAATACAAGCTCCTTGAGGGCAAGGATTGTATTTTTTAAAATTTTGAGCAAGTTATGTGTATGTTTCTCTAGTGCCTAGTACAGTGTTTGATAAGTCAAGCCAGGTCAGCAAGCATTTATTAATTGCTTTATTTTAATTTATTTATTATTTAATAAGTCTAATCTGATAATCAGTTGTTAAATAATTAATATTATTTATGATACAAATGTGTGTATGTACACACATATACACACATACATGTATGTAGGTAGGTGTGTGTATATATGTATGTACCAAGCACTGTGTTAATATAAGCAAAAAGATAGTCTCTGGCCTCAGGGAGTTTCCATTCTAATGGGGGTGGGGGGAGATAACACATAAAAAAGAGTTGAAAAGCAGGAAATGGGGGAGGTCCCTATGGAAGTAAGGGTGGAGAGTTGTGGTGAAGTCCAGAGAATTGAGAATGGTTGGCCTGGGCTCTTCCTCAAAATGGAGGTTCCAGGAGGAACTCACTTATTAGGCACTTAATATGTGCTTGTTGAATGAGCTAGTGAGTCACACTAACTTCTTCATGACTGTATACCTAGTGTCTCTTGGGAGCAGGTCTTGTATCTAAGGCTGACTCTTCTATCCACTATCCACTATCCACCTCCCTTTTACTGGGCACAACCAAGGATCTGTAAAGTTTGTTAAGATATATGTTTACTCAGAGAAGTTTTTTCAACCCTTGTTTTGGATTAGGAAGATAGGGGAACATCTATAGAAGTGCCTTCTATATGCCCGGCACTTTACAATTATTATCTCATCTGATCTGAGAGATTGTTATTATTATTTGTTTCAGTTTTGTCTGCTAAACTAATCTTTCTTAACCATATCATTCTTCTGCCTATCAGTCTTTGAGTGACTTATTGCCTTCTCAGTAAAATTCAAACATGTTTGCCTGGTATTCAAGGCATCCATCCCTTTTCCCAACCCTATTTCATATTGCTTTCTTCCACATACTTTAGAGCACCAACCAAACCAGATAATTTTATGTCTCCTTATACTAGCCAGCTCTGTGTCCTTACCTATGTCTGAAATGTCCGCCTTTGTCTTCTTTTGTAAAATGATTTCAGTTCTCTTTTATTTTGTATATATCACTGTTACTTCTCATGGACTCTTCCTTACCACTAATAGAGGGATCCTCTTCAAATCAACCACAGATATGTAAATTTTTTTATTGTTGTCATTCAGTCATGTCTAACTCTTCATGACCCCCTTTGGGGTTTTCTTGCCAAAGATACTGCTGTGGCTTACCATTTCCTTCTCTAGTTTATTTTATAGATGAGAAACTGAGGCAAATAGGGTTGTGACTTGCCCAGGGTCACACAGTAAGTGTCTTGAGTCTGGATTTGAATTCAGGTCTCCCTGACTCCAGGCCCAGAGCTCTATTTACTGAGACATCTAGCTGCCTGTAGCTACTTGGGGTGAAGGAGTACAGAAGATATCCTTTCATTCTGGCCTCTGCTTCCCCTCCACCTCAACTATGATCTCATGAGGTTTCCTCTGCCACCATTCCACTTGGAACTCAATGACATTCCTCATAGAACTTCTCTATTTCTTCTTGTTTTTATTGGCTTATGAGTTTCTTTTCTTGCCTTTTGGAAGGAACATCTCTACCCTCTTTCCTTCATTTAGCATCTACAGTCAATGATAAGTGTTTTCTCTTGAGCCGTCTCCTCAAGGTCTAGCTTATAGAGGAAGGATACAGAGAATGGGTGGGAGGTGGTATGTGCACTCATGTGTGGGTGTATTTTGGGAGGGAGTGAGATGGGAGAGAAGGTTAGTCTATCACAACACCATGGAAAGAATAAAGGAAAACGATCAGGGATGGGAGGCAGAAAGCAGCCAGCACAGAAATTTTTGTTTGTCTTGATACCAGTGGAGCGAAAATGTGGCCTATTATTATTTGCAAAGAAAAGTTGCATTTTTTTTTCTTTTTTGAGCAAATCACAGAAACTTGGAAAGGACTTTGGAATTGATCTAGTCCAAGGATTTTTAACTAGGGGTGCGGGGCTGCGGTCTATGAACCTATTTTGTAAAAATATTTCATCATGATTGGTTTTGGGTTTTTTTTGTAGTTCTGTTTTTTAATTGATGCATTTAAAAATATTCTGAGGAGTCCATAGGCTTAGTCTGATTGCCACAATAATGGTTAATAGACTATATATATATATATATATATACATAGTTATGTGCATGCGTGCACGCACTTACGTGTGTGTGTCTTTGTTGTCAGCTCCATTTCCCTGTTCTCATTCCCTCTCTTTGCCCCCTCCATCTCATCTCTTCCCTCTGGCTATTCCATCTTCTTTATGTCTCCATGGCCCTAGTTCATCTTCTCTACTTTGTCTCCCTTCTCTCTTCCCCTCCCCCCTTCTACCCCATTCCATCTCTCCATATCCTATCCCACCACACCCTGTCCCATCCTATCCAGTCCTTTTATTCTTTGCAGTCACTCCTGGGACAGTTATCTTTGTGAGCTTCTCTCTTCTCAGTCAGAACTCTAATTGCATAGAAGCAATCCTATGAGTCAGAGACACTGAAAGAGTGATCCAGATAGGGAGGATTCTGCCTTCTCTAGGATTTGTAGCCTCTTAAGTTTGATGTGAAGGAATGTGGGGCCCACAACAGAAGCTTTTCATTGACTTCTTTCTTTTCCTTTGTTCCCTAATATCTTGGATGGTGGTTGGCAACTTCAGAAAGTAGAGGTGGGGGAGGGACTGTCAGGACAGCACATAGTGCTCCAGAATCTTTTAAACATCTCCGGTAGTGATAGAGGGAGGGACTGGAGGCTTCTGAAAGAACTAACTATGTTGCTAACTACTCTGGCAAACAAATTTATTCCCATTAGGAAATGAGGAGGAAAAAGCAGGATCTTCTTTTCTCTCAAGGATTGAGTGGGGGAGAGCTTCTCTGAGAATCTTTTCTGTTAATCTAAGGACCAAAAGACAAGAGTCTCCTCCCACCCTGAATTGCGACTAGGACTAGTTGAAGGCCTTCCTTTGTTGTCTTGACATTTCATTGATATAGATGACTTGTACTCTTCTCTAATACTTTTTTCTTTTCCTTCCTTCCTTCCTTTCATAAAAAATGTCTTGCTCTCCAACTTGGGAGCCAAAACAAATTTATTGATGCTTTGTCTGTCGTCTTCTTGAAGATATTCAGGAATGGAGTCTCTATGACACCTTCTAGGTTACTTAAAGACTAGACATTTGACATTTAACAACTAATGATACAAGACAGAAGTGCACATTCTTGTTTCTAAATCTCTTCTCCCCAAGGATGAGACTTTGCCGTGTTCATCTTAGTCTCCTTCAAGGTGCCTATCATAGAGTCCTTCCCATTGTACATGCTCAGCAAACGTTTGATTCATTGGTTTAAAGCCATTCCAATTTTTTTCCCTTACCCTGATAGTCAAAAAGTTCTTTCTTGTGTTCAATACTAAACTCTTCTTCAGCCTTCAGCAAATATGGGGGGGGAGCCTGCTCAGCACCCTTCTCATAAAATTATGGAGCAACTGCTCATCCTTATTTTTTTCTGGAGAAATATCCTTCACCCCCAGTTCTCTTACCCCTAAGTATATCCAGTTCCTCTCTTCCTAAAACCTATTTTCTAACCTTTTGTTCATATTTCTTTTCATTCTTTCTCTTGAACCATTCAAAACAAGTACCTTTGGAAACTCCTCCACAGCTGTACACACTAACTACCCTACGCCATAAATGGAACTCAGCTCAAGGCCCTTCTCCCTCCCCTCTCCCCTTAGTAGGCCCAGAATCCAATGTGTGTGTTGGGGGGGAGGAACTTTCTCTCTTCCCTCCCACCTCTTCTTTCAGTCTCTGAGAGCCACAGACTTTCATCTCAAGTCCATTCGTGTTAGCTGAGGCGTGAAGAAAAGTAATAAGAAGAAAGAAGCCCAAGGTGCCCCCCCAACTCCCCACAAATAAATGGGATGTTTGCAAAAGAAAACCAACACAGCCCCATCTCTGCTAATTACATCTCATCAGCATTTAAACACAGCCACCTCATTTTGTTTGTTTGTTTGTGATGTGGGGTGGGTGAATTTCTTTTCTTTTTCCATTTTCTTAAAATGGAAAGAAAAAAGCAAACTACAGCTTTTTGTGGTCTTGGGGGGGGGGGTGTATGTCTGGGGGGGCAGCACCTTTGCAAACTTCTCTGAGTTCCAGACAAGGCTAGTCTTATACACAGATGGATTATACTGTGTTAGAAAAACCCTGAGCATTGAGGAAAAGATACCAATCCCTGTTTCTTGTTCTGGCTCTCAAGAACTTTTCTTCATTTGTGAACGGAGCCCTTGGACTCTTGTGGCTGGAGTTCTAGTAATCACCAGCAACAAACACCTTTCTGTCACTCTTCAGGTATTTGTACGCACGTTTCCTTGGGTCCAGTTTAGGAGGTGAGTTTGCTAGTTAATGAAGGGGAAAGCTAACAGAAAACAAAATGGGGCACAAACTCAAGGGAGTGAATTACAAAAAGAAGACATAGAATTGATGGTTCCAAGGCTCTCATCTGACCTTCTTCCTTTCTCCCCTGGTCCTGTTATAGCCTCAAAGTTCTTGCTTTTTCCCATCTTATTTCTCCGCCCCTCACTTCTGGTAAAAAGACACCCACCCTGGTGAGTCCCAGCTCAATGTCCCTGCCCATCAATCACCTGTTCACTTTGCTTTTCTTCTCATAAGACATATCAAGGGGTCCCCTGGGACCTTAAAAAAAAAACACTAGATAAGGAGAGGAGACCCTTCTTATTTAAGCACATTTCATGGCCCCATCAGCTCTTTCTCCATGGGCAATCACCCTGATGCCATGATGTGACACAAGGTCGGTACTAGCCTCCAAACATCCCATAGAGTCGTGATCACTAGAAAGGTCTTGAGTTCTTTTCCCCTTAAGTCTTTCCCCTTCATTTTGTAGATGAGGAAAATGAGACTGATAGGAGATAAGATGACTTGCCCAAGGTCACACAACTTGTTAGTGGAAGAGCCAAGATTAGAATCCAGGTCTTCTGAACCCATGTCCTATGTCAGACAACAAACATTTATTAAGGACCTACTATGTACCAGGCATTATTATAAGTGCTATAGATACAAAGAAAGGCAAAAACACATCCCTACCCTCCTGGAGCTCGTATTCTTAAGGAGGAGGGGAACATATAAATTGCTAGATACATGTAAGATCTATACAGAGTGGATGGTAGGTAATCCAAGAGGGGAAGGAACTAGCAGTTAAGGCCTTCATCAGAAGCTGAGATTTGAGCTGATTATTGAATAAAGCCAAGGAAACTAAAAAGCAGAGGTGAGGAGGGGAAACATTCTAGGCTAGGGGGGAAATTTCCATTCTACCCCCTACCATCTGTTATGATGCTTGAAATTCTACCATTAGGAATTCAGTTCTAGTCTTGAATGCATTTTGTTCTTGGAGAGTCTATTAAAATGCAAATGTCCCTAGAAGGAGTTAGCCCCTTGATAAGTCATTAACACCTTCGGGGAGGTAACTGTGTCCCTAGTCATCCCCTCTGGGGCCCTCACTCCCTACTACCCTTTCCAGACCCTCAATCATCTACCTCCCTTGAGGTTTACTTCGTCCATTTAACGATATCTCCCTGCTCAGCATCTTGTTGAATCTTCTAACCTCCAAGTCATTCCACCTCTTTTCAATTGGAGTTTAACAATTAGAAAACTTCCTCTTCCTAATCATGTCCTTATGCTTAGCTGTTCAGTCAGTCAACCAACATTTTTAAAGTTATTACTATATGCCTGTGTTCTGCTAAGTGAACTTAGAGAATACATGCTAATGTCCTCTTGAGTACCCTAGCCTGTCAGTTTGTCAACTTCCTCAACACTCATAGATGATATATTCATCTCAGTCATCATCCATCTCAGTCACCCTGTAGAGAGGTGGTCCTACCTTAGCTCTCACCATCATCCATAATCAATCAATCAACAAATACTTATTAATCACCTACTGTGTGTCAGGCCCTTGGAATTCAAATACAAAAGTACAGGTTCATAGGTAAGTTAGTGGTGTATTTGCAATATTAATACATTAATGGGGCATTAACACCTGGGAGAATCAGAAACATCTTGAAGACTGAATCTTGAGGGGAATTAAGGGCTACAAGAATTTGATTCCATAATTTCAAACTCTGAAATTCCCCACCATGATCATAATCTCTTATTCTTACATCTCTCTGTCACTATAGTTATCCCTTCCACATCACAAAAATTAAGGTCCTGGCACCCCCACAATCTGGAAAATACACCTAAGATGTGATGTTTTGGCCCTCCCTTTACACTTCAGATGACACAAGATACAAGAAACTCAAGATATAAAGACCACTGAGAGATCACTGAGAGATATCACGTGAAAGATTGCCATGTACAAGCTTGGCACACCCAAATCAGTGCATAGAACCACAGTTCTTTGACTACAAATTTAATTTTAAGAAAAAAATTTGCATGGCTGTTCATTTTATGCTATTAAACTGTACAGGTAATATTAAATTATACAGGTAAACTGTACAGGTAAAATTAAGCTGTACAGTAATATAATTACATACATTTTGTGCATTTATGAGTTACTAAACTTTTTAGATATCACTACATTTCTAGCCTTTGTGTGTTGTCTGCTGGCTTTAACGTTCTTTTTACAAACTTTAGCTTTTTACTTATTTTAACTTTAAAAAGGAAATTGTGTGTATTTATGGTATTAAAAGATAAAGTATGTCACTACTATACAATACTGCACATATATTTTATGCGTTTCTGAGCTTCTAAACTTTTTCTGTGTCATCTGCTGACCTTCACATATCATCTGCAACTTCTGCAAAACTCCCCCCAAATTCCCATTTAATTTTTTTGCTAGTCTGTGATATATCAAAACTACAATGGGGAAAACCATGCTGTGGAAGGGAGAGCTGTACTTCTAGACCTGCTTTTCCTCTTCATCATGACTTGAATCCAGTCCTTTCATCTATCTCTCTTCTCAGAATCCACAACCCTGTGTTCTGAGCTCACTCTCCTCATGTTAGTCTTGACCATACCAATAACCAGTTCAAAGATTTGGAGACAATCCTTTTCTCCAATGGCACCTTGCCAGTCCTCATCCCTGGATCATCTCAACCATCTTCTTGTGGCTGGTAAAGGATATCTCAAAACCGAGAAAGCTTCATATGCTAACTAGGTCTTATGTTCTCTAATCTCAACTTGAGCCTCATTGTTTCAGTCCTTTTATTCTTAATGGATTGATTCTCTATGGCAAGCCTGTTTCAGCCCCCTCTGCCATTCCAACCCCTTCTCTCAGCAAAAGATAGGGCATCCTATTGCAATGGAAAGAGTACTGAATGAGGCAATTAGGTGGTACAGTGGGTAGAGTATGGGCCTTGGAGTGAGGAGGACTTGAGTTTAAAATCCTGCATCAGGTGCTTACTGTGTGACCCTGGGCAAGTCACTTAACTCTGATTGCCACCACCATCAGCCCCCCCCAAAAAAGAAAAGAAAAATGATGAACTTGGAGTTTCAGGACCCAAACTCTGATAATTTCTACCTGTGTGACCATGGGGCAAATCCACTAATCTCTAAGGACTCTAAGGGCCTTATCTAGTAAAATCAGGAAGATTATACTTGGGGACTCTGGAGTTCCAGCTCTGTTACCCAAGGATTTTGAGAAAATCAAGGCCATTTAGCATGAGCTCCATATTCCACACTCCCAAACCCCTCTCTGTCTTCACTAATCCTTTCCTCCTTGGGAAAAGGTGCCCTTCCAACTCTGAACCTTTATCCCATGCTCTCCCTTCTTTTCTGAGAGCTTGTCTCATCAATCATTCCATCTCTCTTTTCTTCAGTTTCTCCCTATCTACTCATCCTTTCCCATTTCCTACAAACATTCCCAGACCTCCTCTATCCTTAAAAAAATCCAAAACTTTTACCTGACCCCACCAACCTCTCAAGCTGTTGCTTTTATCTCTTCAGCCAAGCACATAGAAATAATCATCTGTTCTCGCTGTCTCATTACTCTGTCACTTCTCATCCCCTTACAATCTGCTTTGCAACCCTACTTTTCTCCTGAAACTGTCCTCCCCCATATTACCGATGATCTCTAAACTGCTGGATCCACTGGCCTTTTCTCAATTGATCACTGCGACCTTTCTATTCTTTAGGGGCAGCTACGTGGTGCAGTAGAAAGAGCTGTGAGTTCAAATGTAGCCTCAAACCCTTGCCTCCATATCCTTATTTCTAAAAACCTGCCAGGGTTGTTATGAAGATCAAATGAGATATTTGTAAAATGCTTAGCACACAGTACCTGGCACATAATCAGCGCTACAGAAATGCCAGCTGTTATTATTAACCTACCTTCTCCCTAGGCTTCTGTGGCCATGAATCTCCTATTACCTTTGTGGATTAATATCTCAAGCCCCCTAATCATGGCTATCTATCAGGTTTCTAACTTGGGTCTTCTTCCTTTTGTTCTCTATGGTTTTTGTCTTGGTGATCTCATCAGCTAGCATGAGTTCAATTACCATTTCTATGCAGATGACTTTCAAATATATATATATGTCTATATCTATATCTATATCTATCTATCTATCTATCTATCTATCTATCTATCTATCTATCTATATATATATATATATATGTCTATATATATATATATATATATATATATATATATATATATATATATATATATATATATATATATATATGTCTACAGCTATAATCCTCGAACTCTTACTCTGTCTCTTTAATTGACTGCTGGACATTTCCACCAGGATGTCTCATTTGCATTTCAAACTCAACATGATCAAAATAGAACTTATCTTTCCACCACTTTCTTTTCTCCCAAATACCCAATTTCTGTCAAGGATACTACAGTTATCCCTTCTACATCTCTGGTTTAGGGGTCTAGCACCCCCACAATCTGGAAATGTTGCCTAAAGTTTCTGGCCCCCCTTCATACCAGACAAGTCTGAATTATTATGGTACTAAAAGATAAAAATATGTTGATAATATATAATACTGTACATATATTTTATGCATTTCTGAGTTTCTGAACGTTTTATCATCTATTGACCTTCATGTATTGTCTATGGCTTTCACAAAACTCTCCCAGAATTCCTGTTTAATTTCTTACACTGACCCATGATACATCGAAATTGTGATGGGGGAAGTTGCTGTTTGGAAGAGGTAACTGCACTATCATCCCTGCCTTTCCTGTTCAAAACCCCAGTCATCCTTGAGTCTTCTATTCCATACCCCTTTTCCCCATATCCAGTCAGTTTCCAAGTCTTGTCAGTTCTACTTCCACAATATCTCTTAACATCTTCTCGTTCTGCTTACATGATGAGCTCCTTAGCTCATGATGTCATCTTTTCTTGTCTGAACTGTCATCATAGTCTCCTGCATTGAGTGCACAATCATCCACAAACAGAAAATCATGTATCAACATTCCCTCCACTTTGGTCTTAGCTTGTAACCTCTTCAAATTGAAGAATTTGCCATCAGTGCAATAGCTGACCTCTGGAACTGAGATGCAATAAAGTATGGATCAATTCTCTGCTGCTTGTGCTAATTTTGGCCTAACAATTAACACCAAGAAAACACAGATGCTCCATCAGTCACCATCCTTTACAGCAAATGGTGAAGTTTTGAATGCTATGGATAAGTTCACTTACCTTGGTAATGTACTTTCCAGGGATGTTCACATTGAGAATAAGGTTGACACACACATTGCCAGAACTTGCTCGGTGTTTGGGAGGCTCCAAAAGAAAGTTTGGGAGAGAAGAGGTATTAGACTGACTACCAAACTGAAGGTCTACAGAGCCATTGTGCTGGCGTCATTGTTGTATGCCTGTGAAATCTACCAGCACCATGCCAAGAAACTGAATCACTTCCATTTGAATTGTCTTAGGAAGATTCTGAAGATCACTTGGGAGGATAAGGTGCCAGACACTGAGGTCCTTGCTCGAACTAAACTGCCAAGCCTTCAAATTGTGCTTCAGAGAACGCAACACTGATGAGTTGGCCATGTTGTTCAAATGCAAAATGTATGCTTGCCAAAAAGACTATTTTATGGAGAACTCACACAGGGCAAGCGATCACATGGTGGTCAGAAGAAGCGATACAAGGACACTCTCAAAGTCTCTCAACTTTGGAATTGATTGTGTGACATTGGAGACATCGGCACAGGACTGTTCAGCGTGGCATGCACACCTTAGAGAAGGTGTTGTGCTCTATGAACAAGGCAGAATTGAAACAACTCAAAGCAAACGCAGGATGTGCAGATTTAGAGAATCTACCCCAAGTGCTCACATGGCCTATCTGTGCCCAACCTGTGGTAGAGCATTCTGAACTCATATTGGTCTGATTAGCCACAGTCAGACACCATGAAACTTCACTCTGACATAGTGATGTCATTTTGGTCCTCTTCAAGAACGAAGGACAACGTCCAACTAACCAGACTTAGTCTCCTAATCAGTCTCTTTCCTTCCACCTTCTCCTTTCCCCAATCCATCCTCCAACACATCTGCCAGAGGTAATATTCCTAAGATATGGCTTTGAGCCTATGAGTTCCCTGCTCACAATACTTCACTGGCTCCTACTGACTGTAGGCTAAAATACAGAATCCTCTATCATGCTATCCCGCTTTACTAGATCACTAACTGTACTCTGAAATCCTATTTCCATATGATTGTATGAGGCTTCATTCATGCCTGGAAGGGGAAGATGGAACACGGATTGGAGGGTACAACCTGCATTCCCTCCTCTTTCTGCCTCTCTGAATCCTTATTCTTGCCTTCCATCAAGGCTTAGCTTAGGTAGCACTTTTTCTCTGAAACCCTCCCCTGATTTTCCTAGTTATTCATGCCCTCTCCCCCTTCAAATTACCTTGTATTTACTAATCTGTGTGCATTTCTAAAACTCTCCTCAATAGAATAAGTTCCTTGTGGAGTGGGACTATTACAGGGGTTTTGATTCTTGTGTATATCCAAGGCACAATGCTTTGGATATATTGGGTGCTTGACAAATATTGGTTAAAATGAGTCAGTCATCAGATCCTGTATAAGTAGTTAGAGCAGAGCAAGATCCAGTGAAAGTAGCTAATGAGGGGGCAGAGGCAGGGAGACTGCAAGGGTACTAGAGGGAAGAAAAGGCACCAAGAGGAGACGTGAACATGTTGATTGGCTGTCTTTACTAGCATCCTCCCTTGCTGACAACCTTGTGTTGAGGTTCCCTTCCCTTTTACCAATAAATTACCAGCCCAGGAGGTTGGGTGTCTGAATACAGGTTGCATAAGAAGACTCCACTAAAAATTTCAGTAGGAGACAATGATTATGGGGTTGAGAAAATAAGCTTCATTGGGGTATAATCTATAGAGGCTTGGGGCTCCACTCTCCTTGTTCAGTCCACTAATGCTGGTGTACCCATTTTACTTTCTAAGCCATAGCCCAGGGGACTCCTAAGGAAACAAAGCCCTTTCCTCTCCAGCTTCCTCTACCCCCACCCGATGCCTAAAACCAAAGACCCCTGACCAGGTCAGGATAAAACAAAGGGGAAAACTAATCCTACAGCCAGTATGGGAGGAACTACCCAAGGCAGCACTCCAAAAAAGAGTAGTCAAGGCCTCAGGATCTCTGGCTTCCCCTTTGAAAGGCAATTTAAAGGGTCTCATAAAAAATTAAGAGTTAGACAGGACTTTAGAGGAAGGAGCCGGTGTGAGAATCCAGCTGACCTGGTGGAGCCACGGACTCATAACCAAGAAGACTTGACTTCAGATTATGCATTAGGTATTTGTGTGACCCAAGACAAATAAGCTTCTTAGCCTCAGTTTCCTTATCTGTGAAATATTAATAATAGTAGCAACCTTGCAGGAGTACTATAAGGATCAGTAAACATGGCAGCTGGTATTTTCATTTGGTCTCCTGATTCCCAATCCTTTCATTGTTGATTATGCAGTTCCATCAGGAAAATATAGCCAGAGAAGTACACTGACTTCTCAAAGGCTTCTTTTAAATTTACTTGTTGCCTTCTTTCTGGAGGCAGTTGTTATAGTGACTGGGCCCAGAACCAAAGCCTGGGTTGGCATATTGAATCCCCTGTACCCTGTGTTCCTGTCTTCCTCTTCCAGATGACTAGGTGGAGCAGGGAAGGAGGGAGTTGGTTCCTAGTTATGACTACTCCTTAAGTCAGGAAGAAGGTGGGTAGGAAAGTTTAGAGGTGGGGTGGTTCCATAAAGTCTCTGTTGGCCAGTTCTCTGAAGGCAGATGAAGTGGTGTGGTGAGCGCTATCCCCTCCCTCTCCCACATGTCCCATGCTAGGACCATGAAATCCTTTCTGTCTCCATATTCATCAGTTACTTCCTATACTCCTCTTGGGGGCTTTCAGGAGGGGGAAGGTGGGGCATTGAAGGAAGCATGGCAAAAAATCGGGCATGGTCGGGCTGACTCAGACAGATTTTCCATTTATGAATGGACTTTTCCATGTTCCTCCCACCCCCAGCCCCAACAGCATCTTAGGTCAACAGGGTGGCCTGACTGAATGGAACACTGTTCTTAAGGAAGAGAGAGAGCATGTATATTTTTCCACAGACCCCCACCTGGAAATCTCTCCTCCAACCTTGCCCTGGGGGAAAAAAAACACTCTGTTGGCACTTACTTCCTGGCTTTGGAAGGGAGAGAGGCAGACATGGCAGGCTCTAGGGGCCCTGCTACCCATTTGGTCCTGGGCAATGAGACAGGCAGCTTTGCCTCTTCTGTCATATGAGGCAATGCCAGGCAGCTTTGAAGGGTTATTAAAAGGTTCTGAACCTTCTATCCTCTTTCCTCCTCCCTCTTCTCTTTACTTCCTTTCTTTCATTTGTTTTTCTCCAACAGTTTTTAAGAGAATCCTTTGTACTCTGTGGTTTTCAACAGTTCTTGCAAGATCCCAAATGCAAGGTGGGCATCCCACTGATGTCGATAATAACGATGGTGACAGTAACAAGCAGCCGTTCCAGAACATTTTCAGATTTACAAGGCACTTTACACATTTTATCTCATTCGATCCTCACAATAGTCCTGAGAGGTAGGCATGATTATTTCTCCATTTTACAGATGAGGAGACTTGAGGCTGTTAGAGTTCGTGACTTGCCTGGGTTTACACTGCACATAAGTATCTGAAACAAGATTTGAGCCTAGGTCTTCTTGACTGCAGGCCCAGTTCTCTAACCACTGTTCCATCTAACTGCAACGCAGCGAAGTTCAAATTCCATGGAGGGAGTAGGAATCAGTATGGGGGCCAGGGTGGAAACCTGTCCTAATTTAACTTTTCCTAGAGCCAGGGAGAGGGAGTGTCAGGGTCCTTTGCCCCTGGATAGAGATCCATGGAATGTCAGTTCCAGAAGAGACCCTAGAGACCAATCTCCTAATTTTATAGAGGTGGAAAATGAATTCTGCTTTGAGAGTTCAGTATTGTGAGATTTACCCAGGGAGATCACTGTGCCCTTTGAACCTCCCAGGTGAGCTTGTAGGTATTAAGGGTCTTGGCCTAATTTGTACATTTTATCCTGCCTCCTTTCCTTAGAGTTGGGCAATAGATGGTCTCTGACATCTCTTCCGACTCTAATATCCCATGATTCCATGATCGCTTTTCAAGGCTAATAGCTTGGTAATATCTCCAAATCATAGGATCTCAGAGTTGGAAAGGATTTTAGACTTCATCTAACCTGGCCTCCAAATCTAATGAAGTCATCTTCTTTATCACATCCCTAATATACAGTCATTCAGCCCCTAATGGAGCATTTTCAATGACAGAGAGCTCAGTCCTTTGATAGTCAGCCAATTCCATTTTCAGAAAGCTCTAATTGTTAGAAAGTGTTACCCTATATCCGCCTCTCTGTAACTTACGCACATTGGCCCCAGATCTCCCCCTTGGAGTAAGTCTGTCACTTCTTCATAACAGCTCTCCATCCCTCCTTCCTCCAAGTTTTCTCTTCTTGAGGCTAAATATATTCAGTTCCGTCAACTGGTGACTATGACACTCTCTATCTGGAACATTAGAGCGGGGTGGGAGGTGGGAGGTGGGAGGTAGCAGACCTGCGTTGCAGGATTTCTCTTCTCCTTTAACTAGATTCTAGTTTCTTGATGTCTCCCTTAGCCTGCAGAACCTAGATGGGAACACTTGGGAATATATAGCTTTCCAAGATCCTTAAGCCAAAAACTTGTTTATCCATTTTTATTCCTCTTTGACCCCTAGGAATTCATTTCATGTTGTGGAACCTTAGTTTCTTCATCTATAAAATGGGGATAATAATATTTATACTATCTAGTTCACAGTGTTGTAGGGAGGAAAGCACACTGTAAACCTTAAAGGGCCATATAAATATATAAACAGTTGATATAAATATAGAAATAATTTTAAAAATGAAAGGGATCATGGACATCATTAGTCAAACACCTTCATTTGATAGATGAAATGACTTTCCAGGGGCTATCTTGTTAATTAGTCAGAGTTTGGACCCAGGTCCTCTGATTCCAATACACATGGTATCATGCTGCCTTAAACCTCAGTTTTCTCATCTGTAATTTTCCTATTTGTAAAGAGAATAATACCTGCCCAACCTACTTTACCAGATGAAATTGCTGAGGATAAAATTAGACAACAGCCGACCCAGACTGTGGCTGGAAATGTGCTATAGCTGTCTTATTAGACTTGTGCTCTCTGTCCAGAAACCTGTCTCAGGTGCAGGGAGAGAGCGGTCCTCATTCTCTCTGGAGACCTCTTGCCTCTTAACCATAAGGAAGGAGAGCTGTGGCCTGCTACACTTTTCAGAAAGATAGCTTGCCTTGCTCTCTGACCCAGGACAACAAAAATCTCTATCCAACAGGTTTGGGGGGGCTCTGAGGTGGGCATAGCACCTTTCTCTCTCAGGTCCCCCTGAGAAATCCCCTGCAGATAGAAGATAGACTAGACTGGTGGGGTGGGGGAAGAAGGACTATTCAGGGCCAGAGGTGTTGATTGGGATGCAGAGCGATGGTGTCCCTGGATTAGTGGCTCTGAGCTGCAGCAAGGGCAGACGAAGGAGATTGGGGAGAGAGGGAGGATGGGAGGTGGGGAGGACTGTTTGTTTTCAGGAAAATAAATGCCTCTTCATGGGCTGTGGTTTGCATGGCAACTTAGTGCCAGATCAAGTTGTTCCTCATTGATTGGGCAGCTACGAGGACCTGTCAGTGGAGCAGAACAGAATGAGGAGCTGTCTGTCTGATCTTCTCCCTGGTCTGGGGGCCGTTTGACTTGCCCAGGGAAGTTAGAGAAAGAATGCCCTCTGGGAAGTCTGGACCCCAGAAGAGGAAGGAAAGGGGGCAGAAGGAAATGGCTTTACTTCTCTCAATATACACCCCTCTTCCATCAGATCATCCTACTATTGCCTAGAGGGCTGGCATTAGATCTGGGGAGATGCTTTTAAGGAAAGTATCCCACTTTTAATTAGCAAATTACAGTCCTTGTTAGTAGTGCCACCCCAGGGGCTGTTGGAGACCTGGGTGCCAGAGCCTTGGAAAAGAGCTGCTAATTTAAGAAGAGAAATAAAATCCAAGCAGACCCAGCAGTACCCAGCAGGCAGCTTTTTGCCTTTGTCTCCTGAGCAAGAGAGCTTCATTATTTGTGGGCTTTGGGGGTGACTAGTGAGATGAGGCTAATTTGTAGCAGGACCCGTGGCCTAACCTCTCCACCAAAGGTTAGTTACACACGGTCCACCCCAACTTAGATCTGAGGGGTGGTGATGAGTTTAGTCAGCCATTACGAAGCATTCTGGTGTTATGACAATGGGCCCAGAAGGTACTGAATTAATTCATTCAGGGGACTGTGGAATTGGATTGAGATTGGAGGGAGAACAAATCATTTGACCTATGAAGTCTGGGGCTTTTTTTTTTTTTTTACAAATCTTAAAGTTTTATGTAAATGCTATTATTCTTATTATTTATTGTTAATATTCAAGGCAAGGTATGGGCCTTGAGTAGGGGAGGGGACTGAGCAGTCATGATGGAGAGAAGGACAGGTGGACTTTGAACTATCCTTGAAATGAGGGAAATTAATCAGTCAAGAAGCTTCTGCTAAATGCCAGGCACTATTTCACAACAGGGATACAAAACCATGGTCCCTGCCCTTGAGGCGCTTTTAGTCTAATGGGGGAGGCAGTATGTAAATAAATAGAAACAGAAATTCTTCATGCAGATTAATAGATACATAAGTGGAATGCATAGAGTGGATGGAAGGTAACCTTGGAGGGGAAGGCTGTAGCTGGGGAAGGATAAAGAAAGAAGGAAAGGAAAGAGCTTTTGGGTGTTCGGATTCGTTTAGAGAAATGAGAACTTTCAATTGGTCATTAACAGGGATAATCATAGACTTTTAGAGTTAAAAGGGACCTTCCTAAATATTGATCTTTTCCTACCCTGCTTTAGTAGATGAGAAAGCTGAGTCTCCAAAAAGTAAAGTGACCTGCCCAAGGTGACATAGCTACCCTGTAGTTGTGCTGGGACTAGAATTCAGATATTTCCTGATTCCCAGTCAGAAATGAACCCTGGCTGTTTCCATTACCCCACACAAGTCCTTTTGAGGTAAACCAGATAAAAGTTAAGAGAGAAATAGTTCTGGTTCTTCCTCAGGCAAAGAGGAGGTGAGTGTCTACCTCTATCTCATCCATTTGTTTTTAAGTTCCAGTTTTCATACTCTTATGAAAGTGGTCTCCTGTGTGGTCTCCTCTCCAGGACAGTCACTTAACAAGACCCAGTGGGTTGGACATGCATCCAGCTTGGCAAGTGATTTTTACAAAGAGTAGAGCAGCATCCCTGGGGGAAACCAAGAAGAGGCCAATGGGGAAAGGTTCCTGTTTTATCCCTGCCTGTGCTATGGATTTTATTGGGTCATAAAGAAGGCTGGAGGATAAACAATTAAAACTGGCTGATGCACGAGGCTTCAGTGACCAGCTGGCTGTCAGCATGATGTACGTTGCCTGAGCCGATAGTGTGGCCCTGGGAGCAGCTGCTTTTGAGTGCCCCTGCTGCCCTGAGAGCCCCAAACCATGAGGGTTCCCATCAGGGAGAGTGTGGGGAAGAAATTAGGGGAACTGGCTTCTCAAAGTTATCCTCTCTTTCTGGGTCTCATGCCAGAAACTTGTGCAGTTAACTGCATTTACTGGGACCATTCCATGGTTTTGGGAAGGGAGGAATGAATGAAGATTAGAAGAAGAGGGGGGAAAGGAAACATGGTATTGGCTACATGGGTAGGGATGGAAATTTTCCCAAAAGACAGCCCCAAAGTCCCGGGTTCTAGTTTCCAGCAACCCTTGTTTAACTCCAGACCCTTATTCTTTATGCATCAGCTTTCCCCACTATCATTAGCACTAGTATTAAGAAAAACCCTGAATAATACAAAGAAAAGACTTGGATCCCTGGTAGTCTGGAATTCCCAAGTTTAGGAATCAGTGGGTTAAAATCGCGGTTCTTCTGCTCACTCCTTGTATGATCTCAGACAGGTTATTTAACCTTCCAAGGCCTCTGTTTCCTCATCTGTAAAATGAGAGGGTTGGGTGAGATGACCTCTGAGATTCCTTTTGGCTTGAAATCCATGATCCTATGAGTGACCCAACAGGCAATAGCATAGACAGAACCCTCACTCTGTATAGAGCCCGGTTCTGAGTGCTGTTTGACTTCAGAGGCTCGCCCCAAGAGAACTCCCAGAGTAGAAAAGATACAATCCAACAACTCTCTAAGCCTTTATTAAGCACCTGCTATATGCCACACACTGTAAGGTTCTGGGGCTTCAGAGACATAAACAAAACAGTCTTTGCCTTCACAGAGGTTATGTTCCTCTTCAGTGGGGGCACCAACATAAAAAATGAAATATAATTTTATATTTATATATACCTACATAAATATAGTCTATACAAATCACTTTGTGCATACATGCATGCACAAATATACATATATACTATGTAGATATGGAACAGATTATTACATACGTATACTGTGGATGTATTTATGTTGTTCAGTTGTTTCACTTGTGTCCATTTGGAATTTTCTTGGCAAAGATACCAGAGTGGTTTGCCATTTCCTTCTCCAGGTCATTTTATAGATGAGGAAACTCAGACAAACAGGGTTAAGTGACTTGCCCAGGGTCGCACAGCTAGTGAGTGACTAAGGGGAGATTTGAACTCAGGTCTAGCACTCTATGTACTGAGTCACCTTGCTTTGTGTGTGTGTGTGTGTGTGTGTGTGTGTGTGTGTGTGTGTGTTTGTGTGTACAAAGTTGTACTAACAACTATCCAGGAAGGAATTGGGAGGGAAGAGTTTATTGAAGGCTTTATATCTGTATACACATATATTGTGTATATATATTATGTTTATCTGTATATCTACATGTGTGTGAGTGTGTGTGTGTGTGTATTACTCTAGGAGCTGACACTTCATCTGAGCTCTACAGAAAACAAGGGATTCTACAAGGCGGAGGTGAGGATAGAATGCATACCAGGTATGAGGCATAGCCTGAGCGAAAGTATGGAGGCTAGAGATGGAATGTCACATGTGAGGGACACCAAAGCCCAGTCAAAGGCCAGTTTGACTGGATTCTAGAACAGAGGAAGGGGAGTCATGTGTAGTAAACCAGAGTTAGCTTGTGAAGGGTTTTAAAAGACAAACAGAGGAATTTCCATTTTCTCTTTGCCTCTAGAAGGAGCCACTGCGGCTTCTTGATCCAATGAGTGACCTTTGATGTGTGGACGATAACTCTCTCAGGAAAAAAGTCAAAAGAAAGAGTGCTAAGCCACTAAGACTCAGGCGAGCACATACAAGTCAAAAGCTGGAACTACAAGAGATGTGAGTTGGTGGAGTGAACCAAATGGTAAAAGATGGCTGGAGTTTGTCTGGTAGGGAGTGGGGAAGGGAGTATGATGAGACAGAATAAAGATATGCATCAGCAGACCCCCATCATCACCCACCATGGTCCCCAGGAAGAAAGTCATTCAGGGACCTGCCAATGTGGTTCCTGGGCTAGGAGAGATTTGAGGGAGCGAGGAGAAGCCACCCAGCCCACATTTTGTCATTGTCTTCGATGACAAGGTCAGGTCTCCCTCTTTTCATGTCAACCCAACCCTTCTCTCTCTCTCTCTCTCTCTCTCATGCCGCTTGGGTGCTGTCAGGCATTGAGCTGTCACTGGGAGAAGCTGTCACACAGCCATGGTAGAGGGAAGATGAGGAGGTAGGAATGCCTGACGAAAGGGAAAGAGTTCTGGGAATAGGCAGCTGGACCTCCCAGAACTCTAAGGTTACAGAGAGGGGGGCGAGAAAGTTCTACCCCATCCCTAGGATGCCTCCCCACACTTTCAGGGGAGCAATGGAGGATGAACTGAGGTGGGATTTCCCAGGGGTGGGAGTCCCCAGGAATGCTGGCACAGGTAGGAGCCCCACACATCCACACCCATGCCCTTGGTGCAAGGATACATGCTGCCTCATGGCTAGTGCTGGGATTGAGTTGTCCATCAGAAGCTGCCAGGGACCTCTTTCCTTCCTTCTTCCCTCAGTAACAACATACCAGACCTCTAAACCATGAGTTATTTTGTCCAAAATTGGCAAACTGCCTGTGTTAGTGAGGTAGGAGAAAGGGTGGGGTAGGGGAAAGAACTTTACGTCTGGGGTCTAAGGATCTGAGTTTCAGTCTTAGCTCTGCTAATTACAGACAATGACCTTGACCAAATCACTTCTTTCTCCCCTATCCACCCCATTTATTCCTCCATAAAGTGATGAGGTCAGGATAGATGAGCTTTAGGGTCTCTTCCAGCTCTGAATCTGTAATCCCCCCACTCAGGAAGGATGAGTATATACATGTGTGCTCACTCATGCACATACATTCCTAGGGTTACAAAGACTGATCGCTTGACCATTGTAGGAGGATCCCAGAGAACAGTGAAGTTAAGGAACAGGGATTTAAAGGGAGGAAGCATAGAAGGCTATGTGGGGCTCTTAGGGGTGGCTTGTATGCCAGACTTATGGTCCTAATTTCCCCTGCCTTTGCATGATGCAGTAGAAAGCCAGCTGAATTAGGAACCTTATGCTATAGGTTCAAATCCTGTGTCTGCTACTTACTACCTGTGTGTCACTGGACACTTTATAAGTCTTGGTTTCTTTATCTAGAAAAGATGGAACCTAGATGTCCCAGTGGATAGAAAGCTGGACTTGGAGTCAAATCCTCTCTCAGACACTTGCTAACTGTATGTCTGTGGGCAAGTCATTTAACCTTTTAGTGTCTCTGTTTTCTCATCTGTAAAAAAGAGGTTGTCGACTCAGTGTTCTCTAAGGTCCTTTCCAGCTGCAACTCTCTGATCCTCTGAGGTCCTTTTTGGCTCTAATGCTGTGGTCTTATGTTCTAAAAAAGCTCTCTTATCAGTCTGGGTTGGAACCCATCTTTCCACATCTTTGGACTGTTTGGCAGCTGACTCATGGATAGAGACTTATCATCCCCAACTCTACCTATCCTGGGCCTGTATGCCAGTCACAGAATCCCAGGCCTTCTAATCTAGCCCATACCTGTGCAAAAATTTCTAGAGCTAACACAGTAAATGGTCATCCATCTCTTGCTTAAAGACTGCCTGAGAAGAGAAATCCACTGCTCCCTGGATCTTCTATTCTGTTTTGTCTTGGTTCTAATTATTAGGAAGATTTTCCTTATCTTCAGCCTAAATGTGTTTCTTTGTGACTTTTAGCCAGTGCCCCTAGCTTTAGTTCATTTATTCTTTCATAGAACACCTTTTCAAATATTTGAAAATACATTATCCTGTATCCTCCCCCAACACCCTCATCTTCTCATCTTCAGACTTAACACTTGTATTTCCTTCAACTAGTACACATTTGGCATGAAACCATTCCAACACATTGACTATGTATGATAATAACATAGTCCAGCACCCCCAATCCTGACCTATCCATTCTTTATACATCTAGGCCAAAATAGGATCACAAGATTTAGAGCTCGGAGAGATCTTAGAATCCTCTTATAACATTAATAAGAGCATTGCTCCAATGTTCACCATCTAGATAGTTCTCTTTGGATATCTTCCAGTTTTCAATGTCCTTCCTAATTCAGTGCACAGAATTGAAACAATATTCCAGCAGTATGGAGTACCAATATCACTTCCTTAGTCTTGGGCACCATGACTTTTATTGAAGTCCAAGATTTCATTAGCTTTCTTGGCTGACCTATTATACGTTGACCCATACAGAGCCTGATCATCACCCAGATTAATCACCTTATTTAGATTAATTAACTTGTGAACAATATTCTTTTTGAATTATACATAGCTTTAAATCTTCTGGTACTAAGATCTTTACATCATCATGGGTTGTTGGGTCTGCTGTCCAGTGATGGTGGATTAAGCTCAGCCATCCTCAGGCAACATCATCTTTGCTTATATCCCTCCTTGATTGTCCTCTGTGTCCTAGCCTCTTTTTAATGATGTGGTAGCTTGATTTGGGTTTGCAGAGTGCTTCTTATGGTCATACATAAAGCTATACCATTGTTTTTTTTCATAGCCAGCGACACCCTGGGAAATAGAGGCATGGAAATATAGATAGGGTGATCATTATGTGAACCAGTGATGACAGTCATGTGTTTTTCCCTATTACTACAGCCTTGGAGAATCCCCCAGATCACACATTTTCCTTGAGGTTAAGACTTAGCCTTTCAGGGTCACCTAGTCTTGAGTACTGAGGGTGTGGTCAGTTTGGACTTACTGGCTCTACTCCAGGGATGGAGAAGATTGAGTATTTCAGGGTTAAGCGGTGTTAAGTGACTGGAGACATTGAGTGAGCAGAGGAATAAAGAAAATTCAACTTTGGAACAGTCTCAAGAATACCTAGACAGAGCCTTGCTATTCCCAAGAGTCCGTACCACAGGGCCTTTGCTGTCTCTACTTCTCTTCAGCTGGCCCTGAGGGGACGGATGTGTGTGTATATGAACACTGGTTCTGGAAATCTGGTCTGTATCACATGCCCAGACCATGTGTTGCTTAATAGCCACTTTCAGTCTCTGCCTCTTGGAAGCATTCTTTCTAATCTGGTTAACACTTCCTGCAATCCAATTACTCTATGTAAGAAACCCCAAATCTGATCATTGGGAAGCATAGGAATGGATGGGACAGAGGCATTGCAGAAAAGGAATTCTACTTTTTTAGATGCCAAATGTTCCTAGGAAGAACCCTGGCTCCATCCCAGCTGATTGACCTCTCCCAAGGAAGAGCCAAGAATGTATCCAGGAGACCAAGTCACTAGATAGAGTTGCCAGGAGTTTTGGGCCACTGAAAATTGGCAATTGAGGTTGTTCTCTAGACTCCTGGACACGCTTTCCATTGAACAGTGGTGAAACATCAGCCCCTAAATGGATGTTATTCCTGGGAGTGGCAATGAAGACTGGCTGGATGTTTCTGGAGTAGAGCTCATCCCTATGCAGCTGTCCCCTTCCATTCTGCCCTAACATACCTACCCTGCTCCATCCCCCCAGCTCCCAATTGTGGCTGGTGCTAAGAAAAGGGAACAAACATTTATTAAGCACTTACTGTGTGCCAGGAACTATGTGCTAAGCACTTTACAAATACTAACTCATTTGACCCTCACAACAACCCTCAGAAATAAGTGCTATTATTATCCCATTTTGCGTTTGAGGAAACTGAGGCTGACAGGAATCAAGTCAGTTGCCCAGCCTCACACAGCTAGTGTCTGTGGACAGAACTGAACTCATGTTTTCTTGACCCTAGGCCCTATTCACTATACCACCCAGCTGCCTCCCAACTTGGATATGTTAGTTGATGAGGTGAGCGTGGGGTTATCCATCAGGACCTCTGACCTTGGCCCCATCATTCTGTGTGATCTCAAACAGAGCTGTTTTCCTTCTCTGTGCCCAAAAGATGACAAAGCAAATGAGTGGGTGAATGGCAGCTGGGAAAATTCTGTTTGGGCGGGGGTGGGGTGAGGATGGAGAGGGTTTGGGACATAAAGCTGTGATATGAAAGTCAAGGAATGACAGCAGGGGCAGGGGGGGACAAAAGGGGCACTCACCTGTTCCTTTTTCCAAAGACCCCTTTAATGTGTCCACTCTGTTAACCTTGGTTTGGTTTTCCCCTCCCACAATGTGTTCAGTGTCTATTTGATGGTTCTCAGCAAGTGCCCGTTAGGTTCTGGGCAGCTACATTTCAGTAAGCAAGGTAAGCATGAGCTGGCAGGGACAGATGGATGGAGGACAAGGGGTGGAGTAGAGGGAGTTAGCCTGGGCTGGTGGTGCTATCATGGGGCCTGATGCAGGATGGCTCTGCCAAGAGACTGCCTTAGACCCTCCCCACCAATCTTCAATGGCCATGTTATCGATCCCACTGTGGTTATTTTTATTTTTATTGCCCAGAGGAAATCTGCACTTAACACAATAGAACTATGAGGGCACTATTAACCAGGCCCATCAGAAGAGCCTAAAGCCAACCCCTGTCCCCCCCCACCTCAATTCCATGCTCTAATGGAGGAGAGCAGTGATGCACATGATGATCCCAAGCAGCAAATGATGGCAGTCATTTTCACTTGGCTTTGGGATACACTATGTAATGCAAGGAAGTGTTTAGGGGAGAGCAGGGGAGGATGAGGGGGAGAGGAGGTTTGGTGAGAGATTTTCTTTCCTGATTTCTCTGCTTTGGCTCATATTAGGGCAAGTTGGCATTTCAGAGTTCACCCTTGATGGCAGAAGAAGAGAGTTAGCCCAGAAGAATACTTGTTGGTAATTGACAATGAAACAAAACTCTGAAAAATACACATAATGGATGAGGGAGATGTGACTCATTTCTTGCCACCCTCATACCTTTGTTTAATTCTTTGTTTATGGTTCAGAGCACTCTGAAAGCCATTAACTTCATTAGATTTTCTCACCACTTCCATGAAATGAGGAAGAATGACCTAGTACCATACCCTATTAATTGGTGGGGGGGAGAGGGAGCCGTTGTAGGTGGCTCAGGGGATAGAGTGCCAGACCTGGAGTCAGGAAGGCTCATCTTCCTGAGTTCAAATGGAACCTCAGACACTTACTAGCTGTGTTACCCCGAGGAAGTCATTTAATCCTGTTTGCCTCAGTTTCCTCATCTGGAAAATGAGCTGGAGAAGAAAATTGCAAACCACTTTGGTATATTTCCTAAGAAAACCCCAAATGGCATCACAGAGAGCTGGACAACAACCTAAAGTGATTTTCCTAAAGTGCAGGGTTGATCATGTCTCTCTCCCTCTCTCTCTCTCTCTCTCTCTCTCTCTCTCTCTCTCTCTCTCTCTCTCTCTCTCTCTGTCTCTCTGTCTCTGTCTCTGTCTCTCTCTCTCTCTGTCTCTCTCTGTATGTCTGTCTGTCTGTCTCTCTGTGGCTTCCTATTACTTCCAGGTACAAATACAAAAATGCTCCATTTGACATTCAAAGACCTTCCTAACCTAGCCCCCTCCTACCTTTCTGTCTTTTTGCACCTCACTCCCTGACACATATTCTCTGATCCAGTGACACTGGATGAACAAGACTCTCTCTGCCTCTGGGCTCCAGGCGTTTTTTCTGATGGTCCCTCATGCTTGGAATGCTCTCCCTCCTCGACTCTTGATTACTGATCTCCCAGCCTTCCTTTAATCCCAAGTAAAATCCTACCTCATACAAGGGCCTTCCCTGACCCCATTTAATTCCAGTGTCTTCTCTCTGTTAATTATTTCCTAAGTTTTATCCTGTACTTAGCTTGTTTCGTTTATATTTGTTTACTTATTGTTGCCCTCGTTAGATCATGAGCTCCTAAGGGCAGGGACTGTCTTTTGCCTTTTTGTATCCCCAGTGCTTAGAGAAGTGCCTGGCACATAGTTGTTGCTTAGTCATTTTTCAGACTTACCTGATTCTCTGTGATCCCTTTTGGGGCATTTGGGGAGTTTTCTTGGCAAAGATACTGGAGTAGTCTTATGTTTACTTCTCCAGTTCATTGTACAGATTAGGAAACTGAGGCAAATAGGATTCAGTGACTTGCCCAGGGTCACACAGCTGCTAAGTGTCTGAGGTCACATTTGAACTCAGGTATTCCTGACTCCAGGCTGGGTACTCTATCTACTGAGCCACCTAGCTGCCATGCTCATCAGTTAACATCTTCATACAGATTATTGTCAGATCTCTATATCTAGCCCTAATCTTTCAACCTTGTCACCAAATGCTTTTGGGATTTTTTTGAATTGACTATCCCATAGGCCTCTCAAATTCAATGTGTCTAAAAGAAAATTCTGCCCTTGAGCCCCCATCCTCACCCAGTCCCAGTTTCTTCTGAATTTCTTTATTGCTGTTAAAGAATCCAGCGTCATCCAGGCTCATAGCATCTAAGTCATCTTTTACTGTTCATTTGCAGTCACCCCACATATCCAGTCTGTTGTCAAATATTGTGATCTCTACCTCCTCCACATCTCTCACATATGTCCCCTTCTCTCCACTGTCACAGTCACCACCTTAGTACAGGCCTTCGTCACTTCTGACATGGAGTGTTCCAATAGCCTTCTAATTGGTTTCTCTGCCTTACCTGTCTTCCCACTATAATGCATCCTCCACTTAGCTGCCACAGTGATTTTCTAAAGCCCAATCTGACCATGTCACTCTCCTATTCAAAAAACTCCAGTGGCTCTAGGATCAAATATAAAATCTTCTGTTTGGTATTTAAAATCTTTTACAGCCTGGCTCCTTCCAAAGGCATTTTATTTTACTCCCCTATATGAACTCTATAACTGATAATTAGGTGGTGCCATCATGCACAGAGTACTGGACCTACAACCAGAAAGACCTGAATGCAAAACCACCTCAGACAATTAATGAATTCTATGTCCCTGGGCAAATCAAGTCATCTCTGTTTGCCTCAGTTTCTTCAAATGTAAAATGGGGATAATAACAGCACCTAGGAAGACCTGGGAGGTAGTTGGGTGGCTCAGTGGATAGAGTGCTGGGCCTGGAATCAGGAAAACCAGAGTTCAAATATGTCCCAAGACATTTACCACCTATGTGACCCTGGGCAAGTTACATGAACTCTGTTGGCCTTAATGCACTTGGGAAGGAAATGGCAAACCCCCCCCAGTGTCTTTGCCAAAAAAACAAAAAAAGCAAAAAACAAACAAACCATGGGCATGAAGAGTTGGACATGAAGAGTTGGAATGACTGAACAATGGCTCCTAGTTCACAGGGTTGTTGTCAAGATGAAATGAGATATTTGTAAAGCACTTAGCATCATGGCTGGTACGTAGTAGGTGCTGTATACACACTAATTCCCCTCCTCCTCTCCCCATGCCATTTTCGGTTCCTTATAAATGACAGTCCAGCTCCCAGCTGTGCCTTTGCACTGGCACTGGCCCATCCTTCAAAGCTCTCTGTCTCCCCTCCCCAACTTCTGGCCAGACTCATCTCAGGTGGCTTCTCCTGGTCTCCCATCCCCCCACTGCTAATGCCTTCCCTCTAAGATTATTTTCCATGTATAATATATGTGTATATAAGTATATATGTATACATACATATATGTGTATATGTACACACATACATATATCTCTGTGTGTATATATATATGTATATATATATATATATATCTGTATACGTTATTATTTGCATATTGCTTCCTTCATTAGAATGTGAGCTCTTTGAGGACAAGGAACCATGTGTTTGCTTTTCTATCCCCAGCACTTAGCACCATGTCTGACACGTAGTGAACAATAAATCTTTATTGGCTCACCAACTGACTGACTGAGTTGCTCCAGGTCTAATGAATAATAAGTAAGACAGCTAGGCTTCAAGCCTCGGTCTTCTGTTTCCGGCCCCTCTAAATATCCTCGACTTTTCACTGCCCAGGTCAAGTCCCATTTTCTCCATGAGGCCTTCTCTGACTATTCCCTCTCTTCCGTATTCCTACGGCATTTAGGCTGTACCATGCAATTTGCAGCTTATTTCCATACTGTCTTGCAAGATTCGCTCTTGTTTTATAGATGTTAGTCTTGTCTTCCCAGGCACATCCTAATCTCTATGAGCTCAGGACCATGCCTTATACATCTCTATCCATCACCACACCTAGCAACTGTGTTGAACACACACTAGGTGATACTTAGTGATTAACTGATGTCTGTGCTTTGCTTGTCTAACATGACTCAATAATGGACTTTATCTTATTATTATTAATATATTTTGCTTTTATATCACCTTTATTTATGAACATATCCCTCCCTTCTCTCTCCCTCACCCAGAGTTATCCCTTGTAATAGAGATTTAAAGAAACAAGGAAAAAAACTGAAACCAACCAATATAACAGCCTTAACTAAGAGCATATCCAGTATATTCCACATTCATGGCTTCCCATCTCTTCAAAGAGAAGGACCCGCATTTTCTGGATTCTTTTCTGGGACTAAGCTTGGTCATTGTCACTGTATAGCATTCCATTGTATGTTTTTTGTTCTTTCCATTTACATTGTTGTGGTACTATTTGTTTCATTTGGTATTAGCATATCAATCTTCACATGCTTCCCTAAATCCTTCATATTTGTCATTTCTTTGTGTAGCAATTTATTCTCATTATATTCCTGTACCATCATGTAGCCATTCCCCAAGCAGTAGGCATCTACCTATTTGAATTCCTTGCTATCACAAAAAGCGGCAGGAACATTTTGCTGTATATGAAACTTGGCTTTTTATCTTTAACTTCTTTAGGATATATGCCTGACATTGGGATGTCAACATCAGAGGGTGTGAACATTTTGATGACTTTGTAAGCCTTATTTCCAATTGTGTTCCAGAATGATTCAACCACTGCGTACCTGTTTCTCTGCAGTCCCATCAACATTTCCTGTTTCCATCTTTTGTCATCTTTACCAATTTGCTGCTTGTGAGGTGAAACCTCGAAGTTATTCTGATTTGCTTTTCTTTTATTACTAGTGATTTGGAGCAATATTTCATATGGTTTGATACTTTTGATATTTAAATTTTTTGTTAATTAATGGATGAAATGGATCAGGCAGTTAATAAAAACAGATCACCTCATTGGTGTCTTAGTCAAATCCCTCCCATTCATTTGTGGTGGTATTTTTTTGTTGTTGGGACTGGATGGGGAGAGGGGGGAAGCCCAAAGACCCTTTGCCTTACCCCATAGTGTTTTAGCAGGGGTAAAAACACTAGCGTTTCTCTACTACTCTTCTAAAGTCCCCAAGAACTTTCTAGCTAAACTAGGCTCTACTGAGGCTAGGTAGGGCGCAGGCATAAGCAAAATATATGCTGATATGGGCATTCCACTCCAGTAACCACAGTGTGTGGTTACTGTCACTGAGAAACGTCAGTGCTGATGGAGATTGATAAGATTAAAGTAGATTCCTTACCCCTAAGATGTTTAAATAACATCTGTGAGAATTCCTCCTCTTTAAGTATGACTGAGAATATAGCTATTAAATGAAGAAGGGCAAGGTGGGCCTGTCCCGGGGGCTCATGGAACCTACCTACCCTTCTGCGTAGAGGGGTTGCCTTCACTATTTTTCAGCTGACGAAAACAGTGGTGGCCTGGAATCTATTGTTTGCCCCCTCATAGGGTATTTCAGACTGGCTTTAGGGATCTCTCAGATGACACTTTGGCAGACTTCCTCTCTTCCAAAATTATATGTAGATTCAAAATAATTTCTAGATGGAAAAAGAGTAAGGGAAATTTAAATTGATTTTAGAGGTGCTAATGTTGTCACTGAAAAGAGATAACAGGTTGTGAAACAAGTGACTAGGAGAGGTGAATCCCTAGAGGTGTTTTGCTCGAGGTCAGGTGAGTAGAGTTCTTAAAAAACTTAAAGATTTTAGAAAAACCAGTTTCAGAGAAAATAAGAAGCAGGGAAACCTCTAGGGATCTAGTCCTGGGGCTCAGCAAAAAGTGAGTAGTCTAGGGAAATTCTATGTTCTAAAATTATGAAGTCAAGGTTTGTGTAGCAGGAGGAGAGTAATTTTGAACCAGCATGAAGGGATAGGATCATAGATTTTAATCTGAAAGGAACTTTAGAGGTCATCTTGTACAAATTCATCAATCATTCCACAAGCATTTTTTAAGTGCCTACTATGTGTCAGACTTTGTGCTAGATGCTGAAGATACAAAGACAAAATGAAACAATCCCTGCCTTCAATGAGTTTCCATTCTGTCCAGGGAAATGAACACATCTGTGTAGATCCAAATGTGTATGAAGTAAATATAATAAAAAATGCTTAATATGTATGTGGTCATTTCAGAGGGGAGAGTGTAACAGCGGAGGGGATCAGGAAGGCCATACGTAGGAGGAAGTACTTAAACTAAACTTTGAAGGAAGCCAGGGCTTTTAAGAGTGGAGGTGAAGGACATTCTCCTCATTGGGCAGCAGGTGCAAAGGCTTATTATGGGGATAGAATGCTATATGTGAAGGGCAGTAACTAGGTGAGTTTGGCTGAATGGCTCAGTGTGGGAAAGTGCATTATGTATGAGAAGTCTGAAAGGGTGGGTTGGATTCAGATTACGAAGGCAAGGCAACAGGACAAGAAGCATTTAATTAAGAGCATCGATGCGCTGAGGAAGCAAAAAGAAATACAGAAGAGCACGGAGGATGACCAAACTCCACAAAATAGTCACCAAGAGGAAGTTACCAATTCAAGAGGGTAGAAGGATACACCAGAGTGAGGTCACAGGGGTAACTGGAGGTTCTAGGATGAGAATATCTCAGGTGCTGAGGAAAGTTCCAGGATGAGATGGTACCTGAGGCATGAGTTTGAAGATTAGAAGAGCAGGAACAGATCTGGGAAGGGAATAAAGGTTGGCCTGCCTGGGCTTCAGATGTCAAATAGAGAAATTTCTTTTTGATGCTCAAAGCAATAAGGAGTCACTGAGATTTCTTGAATAGGGGAGTGACATGGTCAGACGCTGCTTTAGAAACATCACTTTGGCAGCTGTGGGGAGTATGTATTGGTAAGGGGAAAGACTTTGGTGAGATCCTATTGCAGTTAACCCAGGTGGGAGGTGATAAAAGCCTGGATTAGGGTAACTGACTGTGTGAATAGGGAAAGTACATGCAAACTGCATTAGGGAGGAAAAATCAACAAGACTTGGAAACTGTTTGGGTATGAGGCATGAGGGAGAGAAAATGGGGACACAACAGAGGTCAAAACATGTATTACCCAAAATCACAATATGGTACCAGAGCCAGAACTTGATCCGTGCTACTTGCTCTCTGAAATCTTTTTCTTGTTATTTTTGTTTTGTCGTTTTTCAGTCCTGTCCAACTCTTGTGACCCCATTTGGGGTTTTCTTGGCAAAGATAATGGAGTGGTGTGCCATTTCCTTCTCCAGCTCATTTTAGAAATGAGGAAACTGAGGCAAACAGGGTTAAGTGACTTGCCCAGGGTCACAAAGCTAGTAAGGGTCTGAGGCCACATTTGAACTCAAGAAAATGAGTCCTTCTGACTCAGCACTCTATCTATTGTGCCACCTAGCTGTCATTTTAACTGAATCCCTCATTTTACAGGTCAGGAAATTGGGCTCTAAAGATCCATTTGTCTGAAAAAAATTGAGGATTGCAAGTTCAATATAAGTTAACCATTTGATAGGGTAGGGTGACCAAGAAAGCTAATGTAATCTTAAGCTACATTAAGAAAGGTTTAGTGTTCAGGACCAATGATTCTGCTGGTCCCATTGTACTTTATCCAGAGGTAGTCAGACTACATATGCAAGTGCATTGTTATTTAGTTCTGGCCATCACATTTTAGGAAGGGCTACCAAGATGGTTGCCACATGAGAATCCTTTGAGGGAACTTGGAATGTTTAGCCAGGAAAAGAGGAGGCTTAGGGATTGCTCTTCACAAGAATTTGAATGACCATCACATGAAAGAGAAATTATCCTTCTTATCCCTGGACAGCATAACTAAGGAACAAAGGGGTGGAAATTGCAGAGGAACCAATTTATTATATATGTATATCTATATCTATGTGAATATATGTATATACACAAAATGAAATAAGCAAACGTAAGTACCTGGGATCCAGGCAGAAAGGACTTTTCTTTAAATCATAGCCAGAAGAATTCCCAAAGGATACTCTTATTTGAACTGGGAATCATTTTGAACAATTTGTCTTTGGGCATGATATCTGCCCACCTGGTGTAAGGATATAGGTTACTCCCTAACCTGCTTATAGTGTATTCCCCCAAATTAAGATACCCTTGAACTCTATGGCAGTTAGATTTTTAAAGAGATTACTGTTTAGTAGGATGCTCCAGACACAGTGAGGGACACATACAATAGGTCAGTGTTCTATGACATACCTTACCTGATATTCCTTAGGTCAGTAACTCAGTAAACATACAGAGTCATGTGGATCCCAAGGTAGGCACACTTGCTGCTTCAGTAGCAGAACCGTCCGTCTAGGTGGCAAATAGATAGACTCAAGCAAACTCATTATGGGGTAAACTGCCAGTAATTGTACCCCCAGGGAGTAATTAAAGGAACTGATAAAAAGGAGCATCAGAAATCTACTGGTCCTAGCCATTGTCAAAATCATAATGTTTCTGGAGCGCTAAGACAAACAATCGCACCAGCACTGGGGTTTGTTGTTCCATGATCAGCATTTGGAACTGGTGTCAATATTCTGGTATCATTTCTGCTCTCTTGGTGGTACTAGAGCCTAATCATTCACCTTGTGTGTTGGTTTTAGTTAACCTTGAGTGGTTTCTCTGGTAGAATAAGGACCCCTCCAAAGACTTCATTTGTCTGTGTGAATTCTTTTGCATCAGAGTCTTCTGGGAGCTCATCTAGGTAGCTGGTGGGAATTTATCTGTGACACTTTTCAGCCACAGACTTTGTTAGATAGTATGCACCTGAGAGCAGTTCCTTCCTCTCAGCTAGAGGATGATTTCATGAAAACAGGAGTTCGGAGGACCTTGGGAGATAGAGCTGCGAGAGACTTTAGACGTTACTTACTCCAGTCATCTTCCTTTTGCAAATGAAAAAAGAGTTAGAGTGAATTTCTTAAAGATATACAGGCAATCAACAGTAAATTCAAGATCGGAATCCACATCTTCTGGTTCCAAATTAGGCAATTTTAAATGGTATTGCAAATAGGAAAAATGTATCTTTGGAGGCGAGGCCCCTGACCCATTAGGTAGTAGCTGCAGCTGAAGATAATACTAGCAATAGTGAAATTGGCCCAGAGGCCTTTTCCCTGCATTTGGCCACAGACAAGTCTTGGATTTTCTCCACATCCCACAATCTTTATAGTAAGCGTCTGGGGCACAGGGAGGCATGAGGGTGAGGCATCAATTAGAATCAGTGACTATGGTTGGGCAGTGACAAAGATTCCATCCCTTTGCATCAGAGTTTTCTGATTTCCAAGTAGTATACCCCTTGGAAAGGTCCAGAAAAAGGTGTAGGCCATTCCAGCTTCCTTAAGGATTTGAGAACCAGAAATTACCAGGTGGAATGAACATCCTTGACCCCAGAATACCAAGAGAGACACCTTAAGGAAGGCTGCTCATGGAGGAGAAGTCTGGTGTGAGTTTATAAAAACTATGGCAATCAAGATAGGGTTGTGCTCCAAACATATCAATGTACATGTATCTACATATATAAATATATGTGTGTGTGTGTGTGTGTGTGTGCGTGTGAGTGTGTGTGTGTGTGTGAGTGAGAGAGAGAGAGAGAGAAGAATAGAGAGTGTCACCTAGTGGATAGAAAACTGGTCCAAAAGCAAGAAGCAAATGGGTTCAAGTGTTATCACTGCTACAGAGTGTCTGTTTGACCCTGAGTAAGTCCTTTAGACTCACAGTGTTTAGGCACTGCTCTAAGACAGTAACTTTTAGAGAAAATGATAACCTGAGTTGGTAGAGGTAGATTCTTCATTTGGGAGTTCTCTATACTAATAAAATCACAGATCTATTCCCTATCATAGGCCCTCTCTCTCTCTCTCTCTCTCTCTCTCTCTCTCTCTCTCTCTCTCTCTCTCTCTCTCACACACACACACACACACACACACACACACACACACAGAGTGTGTCTATCTGCCTAATTCTTTGTATCTATGTATATACATATGTGTATGTATATGTACTTAAGTATATATACTTCTACACTACCAACAGCCTTCCTTTCAATGTTTCTCTGGGCTTGGAGGATAAACACACACACACACAAATATGAACACACACATATATATCTTTTCCACTGAAATGTTAGAAATTAAATTTCATGGAGTGGAGATACTAACTCGTCCTCCATATGTGTGGCTCGGAGGAGGAGATAAGATTTGATTAAGAAGGCTGCTATTAATTTATGGCAAGTGCACTCAGCTCAAGGAGAGGTTTCTTTTAATTAATAGCCAAAAGGAATTTAAACTCTTGGTCTCAATTGGAAGCCATTGGAAGGAGGAGAGCAAAAGGAAGAGAAATGGAACAAAATGAGGGAGAAAGATAAAGGGGTCTATTCACAGTTTCCTTATGATTTTATCAACTAGTCAATCAAAGGAGAGCGAGGAGGGAGGGGAGAGGAGGTAGATGTAGTGTGGCATGATGTATGAACTGTCCCCACTGCAGGGCAATAGGAATGTGGCCCAGGGCTAGATTGAGGTTGTGATAGTTGTAGATATCACCTTGAGATGGGTGACCTAGGGACTACTGAGTTTTAATGACTGAGATGGTATCAAGTACCACCTAGCCTAGAGGATAGGGCTGTAGGAAGTCCAGTCTGGCTTCAGGCCTAATAGCACCTAACCATACCTCTGATGAGAGGCAGGCAAAGAAGATGGAGTTCACACAGACTCTTCTCATTGACAAGTTTGTTCTGGAAGGCTAGCCACTCCCTGACTTCCCAAAGATACTGATATTCCCCCAGGTCCCTGGAGTCCTTGAAAAAGCAGTGTGTTACAGTGGATTTGGGGACAAATCCCTAATGTTCTTACCAATCCCTCTGATGTTGAGAGGCAATTGCGTAGAGTGAAAAGACCACTAGATTTGTCACTGAAAGACCTGGGTTCAGATCAAACCTGGGCTGCTCCCCTGTGTGACCCACTGTAAGTAGCTTCATTTTTTTTTGCCCTACTGTCCTCATCTGTGAAATGAGAGGGTTCCTTCTGTCTTTAAATACTCTGATTCTTTAGTCCTAAGAAATCAATGGTTTGCTGTTCTTATGTCATTTTTTTCCAGTTTGCCTTGTAGTCACTCAACAAACATTTTGTAAGCATCTACTATGTGCCAGGCATTCTTTTCTAAGTGCTAGAGAGACAGAGAAAGATAAAAGACAATGCTTACCATCAAGGAGCTCACAATCTCATGGAAGAGAACATGCAAATAAACATGTGTGAATGAGATATATACAGGATGAATTGTAGATGACCAAAAGAAAAAAGGCACTAGCATTAAAGGGGATTGAGAAAGGCCAAAAAGTGAGATTTCAACTGAGGCTCAAAAGAAACCAAGAAAGCCAGGAAGCAGAGATGGCAGGGGAAGCATCCCAAGACTGGGGGACAACCAGAAAAAATGCCCACTGTTGGGAGATGGAGTGATGTCTGATAAACAGCAAGGGGGCAATGTCATTCATTGGATCTCAGAGTATGTGGTTGGGTGTAACCTATAAAACGTCTAGAAAGGTAGGAGGGGGCAGGTTGTGAAAATCTTTGAATGCTAAATAGAGAATTTTGTATTTTATTCTAAAGGTGATGAGGAGACACTGGAGTTCACTGGCTAGAAGGTCGGTCCTGAGCTTTAGGAAGATTAATTTGAATGGAAGATTGATTGGAGTGAGGAGAGACTTAAGGCAAGGAGTCCAACTATCACAGTTGTCCAGGATGGAAATAATGAGGACCAGAGTGCTGACAGTGTTAGAGGAGAGAACATGAAGTGGTGTATACCAAAAATGTCATGGAGATAGATGCAATAGGACTTAGCAACAGATTGCATATGGGGGATAAGAGTGAGGAGATGAGGATGACACCAGCTTATGAGCCTGAGGAATGGGGAGGATGGCAGTAGTAATAAGGAGATTAGGAAGATGGGAAGGTTTGGGCAGGGGTTAGCAGGGGAGATAATAAGTTTGGTTTTGGATATGCCAAGTTTAAGATGGCTATAGAGCATATAGTTCAAGATGTCCAGTAGGCAGTAGAAGATGCAAGACTGAGGATCAGCAGACAGATCAGTCCTAACTTGAGGACCATCAGCATAAATAGGATAATTGAGTCCAAAAGAACTAAAGAGATCATCACCAGGCAAAATGGTATAGAGCAGGAAGAACTGACTTCCTTGGTCAGAGCTGTGGAGCTCAATCACAGTTAGTGAGCATGACCTAGGTGAAGACTCACCAAAGGAGACGGAGAAGGAGCAGTCAGACAGTCAGGAAGAAAACCAGGGTAAGGTACTGTAATGGAAACCTAGAGAGAAGAGAGCCTTAAAAAGAGAGCTATTGACAGTGTCAAAAGCTGCACTGAGATCAAGAAGGATGAGGATGGAGGAAAAAGGCCATTACATTTGGCAGTTAAGAGATCATTGGTAGCTCTGAATAGAGCAGTTTCAGTTGAATGATGAGGTCAGAAGCCAGGCTATGGAGAATTAAGAAGAGAGTGAGAGGAAAGAAAGTAGAGGTACCTATTGTAAATGGCCTTCTCAAGAAATTTAGCCTCAGAAGGGAGGAGATATATAGGATGATAGCTAATGGGGATGGAGAGATCAAAAAGGGTCTTTTAAGGATGTAGGAGACACAGGAATGTTTGAAGGCAGTAGAGAAGCGGCCAGTAGACAAGGGGAGATAAATAGTAGGGATGATAGAAGGATCAATCTGCTGGACCAGACAAAATGGAATGAACTCACTTCTGCAAGTAGAAGGTTTGCCTTGGCAAAGAAAAGAGCCAGCTCATTATATGAGACAGAGGTAAAGGAGCAGATAGTGGCAGAAAGCATCTAGGTGATATGAGATAAGGTGAATGGAGGAAAAAAGGGAATGGCCTTAGAGAATGACTTCAATTTGTTTTCCAGTAAAAGATAAGACAATGTTCTCAGCTAAGAAAGTCAGAGCTGAGAGAGATATGGGAAATTTGAGGAGGGATGGAAAAAATTTGGAAAAGACTCCATGGAGTCATGTACCCTTACTTTCTGTACTTCACTATTTGAGGATCAGGGTACCAGAACCTATTTTATAGATGTAGAACCGTAAGAGGTTAAGTGACTTGTCTAAAGTTATATGCTTAAAAGAAAAAAGAACAATCAATCAGCCAGCTAGCATTATTAAGCTCCTACTATGTGCCTGGCACCATACTTAATTCTGAAAATACAAAGAAAGGCAGAAAGCAGTCCCCTGCCCTCAAGTATCTCTCCAGTGGGGGAGCCAATAAGCAAGCAACTATATACAAACAAGGGATAATCTCATAGGGAAGGCACTAAAGAGACAGGAGGACTGGAAAAGACTTCTTGCTATCAGAACTCCTTAAAAAACACAGCAACAATAAATCTGTTCCCATTTCAAAGGTTTCCCAAACTACTCCATTTTCTTCTCAAGTTTAATTGCAGGTCTTTAACACCATTGGAAGGAGTGCTCACATAGTAACACATCCATGTAAGTACAGAACTATAAATGTGAGTTGTTGTTCCCTGTGTGAACTAAGGAAGTCATCCAGCTCTTCTGGACCTCAGTTTCCTCCTTGGTAAAAGAAAGGAGTCGAATAGTTGATCTTGAAAGTCTTTTCCAGCCATAAATGCTAAACCTTTAAGCAAAAATCTCCAGGAAACCAAGACTTATGTTTGACCTCACTCATTATTTTATCTCAGTATAGGGAGACTTATTTATAATCAGAAAAGACCATGAAGATGATGGATCCCCTAAGATCCATCACTCGGAGGAAATAAACAGGCCCCTTTAATCTTCAGCTTGTCTTACCAGCATTTCCTTCACCTTTGTTAACAAGACTGGAGGGACATGGGATAGCCAGGGATGTAGGGGAAAGGAGACAAGAGGAGCAGATGTGACTTAAAGAACAAAATAAATCCCTGGTGGCAGTTTCTCCAGCATGAGTGGTGATTGTAGTCATAACTGGTCAGAGGATGAGGGCACAGGGCTTGGATGGTGACCTTCAGGACTTGGAGTGAATATAGCCTCCTAAGCTTTAGAATTGTTAGGGGGCGTTTCTTTCCCAGTGCTAGGTAGAGGCTTCAGTCCAGTAGTAGGGAGTAACTGGTATCTGTTTCAACCACTCAGAGTTAGAGTGGAAGGAATTATGGATCTAATTTCAGAAGGCTTTGAACCTCTACTTTGCTGCTTACCACCTACTACATACTACACGACTGTGAAGAAAATGCATGGTAAACTTTAAAGTGCTGTGTAAATGTGGAGGATTTGGAGGGAGAGTATAAAACACAAAGAAATTCTCTAGAATCAGTGAGGTCCTTCATGTGATTGCATTAAGCCCTAGATCATTGCAGAACCTCCTAAACGAGAACCATAATCCTTTGAAAGAATTCAGTCCCAACTATCCAAACAGGAAAAACCAAGTGGATAAAGAATACCTGTTGTTCAAATAATGATATTCACTTGAGTAGATAGCCCATAAAGCCAGTCCAAATAAAATATATTTTGGACAGATACCACAACTAGACAGTGAGGTGAGCCTAGAATTGATTTGATGGAAGTGGGTAGACAGGAATGAATTTGGAACATTGTGCCTCACTTTTAATGACTCCAAGTACCTCCTTGAAACAAAGACTCAACTTTTTAGCATTAATATTCTTCTGGTGATGCTATATGTCCAAGAGACATGAAATGCCACTATTTCCAAAGAATACAAAGGTTACCCAAAAGGTCTCTACCTGGTCAGTTGATTTATCAATAAGCATTTATTAAATGACTACTGTGTGCCAGGAAGCTAGGGATAGTCATACAAGAGAAGTTGCCCAAAGAATATCATTAGAGAGATATATGGCTAGAAAAGAGGTGATTTGGGCATGAAATGAGGGTGAGAGATAACCAATGAACAGATTGTCTTCACCATTGGTCTGCATGCGATGTTAAAAGGGCAAGAAGATCATTGAGTGAAACTCCTGCAGAGAATTCAGGGTGGGATATGGATGAGAGCTGCCCAGGATAAGAATATATGGCTGGGTTGTAATCTATCCCATCTACACTACTACTTACATGGTCACAAATTCATCAAAGTATAGGAACATACATGTATATATCTGTGTATGTGTGTGTATGTGTGTGTGTGTGTGTGTGTGTGAGAGAGAGAGAGAGAAAGAGAGAGAGAGACAGAGACAGAGACAGAGACAGAGAGACAGAGAGTAAGCATTTACTAACACCTGCTATGTGCCAGGAAGTGTCCTAAGCCCTGGGGAAATAAAGGAAGGCAAAAGATAATCTCTGCTCTTGAGGAGCTCAGGATCTAACGGAGTTGTTATTTCTTGTGTGACCTTGGCCAGGTCTCAGTTTCTTCCTCTACAAAATAAGAGAGTCAAAAGTCCTTTCCAGTCTCAAACCTGGCGTTTCCATCAGGCACAGCCGCATCCTCTGTGACAAGGTGGTCCAAAGGTGGAACATGGGGGCAGGAGAGCTGACACCCTGCCAGGCATTCTTTAGGGAAATTGAGGAGGCCTTTTGCTCCCAGTTTTTATGTTGGCCAACTTCATCTTTCTGAATCCATGTCCATCATTAACAGTGACACATAGAAAACATTTTGATAATTGTAACAGTTACAGACTTTTGAGATTCAGCACCAGCTGTTGGTTAAGGAGAAACGGGTACACATGTGTCATGCACACAGACGCCCACCACTCCACCTTTTTTCCATTTCCCTGTGGACATGCATCCATAAGAGAGAGAGAGGTGGGCAGGACATGCCCGTACAACAGAAACACTCAATTAAATAAGTACATAGAAGGTGCTTCTTGCCATAG
Organism: Notamacropus eugenii; assembly: GCF_028372415.1. Lineage (NCBI taxonomy): Eukaryota > Metazoa > Chordata > Mammalia > Diprotodontia > Macropodidae > Notamacropus > Notamacropus eugenii. Next base: position 338,750,624 of record NC_092873.1, on the reverse strand, counting down.
CTGTAACAGGGTGGGGAGGTGAGCTTGGGGCATGGGATTGAATTCAGGGCATGAACATGTGGGAAATTCTTTCTCTCTACCCAGGAAGTTCTTCCACCCAGAATGAGGAACGGAGAGAGAGAGATTCCAAGGCCCCATAGAGTAGGTCCTCAGGATAAGGAACAGGCAAGCGACAGGATCTGCTGGACTAGTGTTGCTCCTCCCAAACATTGGTGGGGGCTGAGAACTGGTACCCATCTTCTTCATACTAGCCATCTGGCTCCAGGAGGTTGACTCCCTAGCACATTGATGCCAATGGGCCACTCTTTCCACTTACCGAGGTTTGAAGGTGGGGGGGAACATATCAAAAGATTTTACTGTACAATAGAACCAACCTCCAATGACAAGAACAGCCCCTGACCCTCCCCATCCCAATCTTAGGTATTGCTTTCTGTAAAACTTCAGAAGCAAAATACAATCACCCTTAGTACTCTTTTCTGCAGGGCTTGAAATATTATGAAAATAGCTTCTCCTCTAGCCTTAGGGTTATATAAATGTACCTAACCTTGGCTCATGAGAAGTCATTATTCTTTTGTAGTGCCCCTTCTAGGGCATTTGTGGGAAGGTGAGTAGCCCTCAGAGTTATAACTAGGCTGGTGCTTCCAGGATTTAGTGCCCAGTGAGACAGCAGGAGGCAGAGAGGACTCATTGCTCCTGACCTGGTCAATACCCAGGATTGGAGGGGGTGGGCTGATGCTCTGACCCCTTAATGGTTTTGTAGGTAGCTGTATAACCACCTATGCCTTATTCCACTTCCTCTTCCCCCTTTACTCAGAACTGGTAGTAGCAGCACACAGGAATCTTGTGCTGCCCATTATCCTGGAGATCATGATGGATCTTGAGTGACTCCTTTCCCAACCAGGCAATGGTTTTATTCATCAAACTCAGCTCAATGGCACTGTCTAGGAGGCTTGAGGAGCTCATATCAGGCAGCATTATTGGAGTCCTGGAGGCACCAGTAATATCAATGTCTCCATTTGCAGAGAGATAGTTAAGGTTGAAGGGTTTACACCATGACTATAAATATTCACTGGAAGATACAACTGGCTATGCTGTCTCATCAGGGAAATGGGGAAATCCTAAAGGTAGTCGTGACAGGGTCAGCAAAGGAAGACCACAGAGAAGGCCCTCAAAGCTGCTAATGAAGGGCATTTAGAGCAGGGGGAAATCCTCCAGGGAGCTCTGGAGCAAGCAGAGACATAAAATGTTAGAAGAGGCAGTGTGGTACAGTGGAAAGAGTCCTGCTTCTGGGGTCAGAGGACCTGCTTCAAACCCTACCTTAATACTTAACTGTGTGAACTCCAGGAAATTCCTTCTATTCTTTGGGTCTCAATTTCCTCATCTATATAACATGAGGGAGCTGATCACAGTTCAGATAAAATCTTAGAACCTGAAAGAAACCTTAAAAATCATTTAGTGTAACCATGCCATTTTACAGAAAAGCAAACTAAGACCCCAAGAGAAGTGATTTACCAAGGTCACATAGCTAGTAAGTGGCAGAACTGGAAATAAAACCCAGATCTCCTGGCCCCCAAACCAGTGCTTTATCCATTGTGCTATACATTATATATGTTTGTATCAGACCAATTTCCAGAAAACTAGGCCATGAACTAGGATCCAGGGGTTCAGATATAGGTTTATATCCCGTTGGCTTTTGGTAGATAACCAGTCCTGACCAGATCTGAACCTACTTTCTCCCTTTGCCTTCAAGGTCCAGCCTGGGTAGACTTTACAGAAAACTGAAGCCTGAACATCAGTTTTGCTCCTCAGACCTGCCCCCTCCATTCTCATCTAGAACAGAGGTGTTGAACACCTAGCCTGCAATACTTTTGAATGTTGACTGAACCCAGGTGGCTAAAATGTAAACTGGGCAATATCTAACAAAATAAAAATTACAGTAGAGCATAGGCAAGGTGGCACAGTGAATAGAACACTGGACCTGAAGTCAGGAAGACGTGAGTTCAAATCTAGCCTCAGATGCTTACTAGCTGTGTAACCCTGGACAAGTCACTTAATCCTGTTTGCCTCAGTTTCCTCATCTATAAAATGAACAGGAGAAGGAAATAGCAAACCACTTCAGTATCTTTGCCAAGGAAACCCCAAATGGGGTCACAAAGAGTCATACAGGACTGAAACAACAACAGCAATGTTAGTATGTGGTTTTCCAAGTCAATATGCAACCCACAAGAATCTTTTTCTATGGCTTAGTGGCTCCCATTTCTACTTGAGTTTGACACCACAGCTCTAGAGGATAAAGAGTTTGAAATGAAGAGAAAAGTTTGAAAACAGTGCTTCCTCCCCTGTGGTTCTTGGAGGGACTGGGCTCCACCTTGGAGCATCCTTTCAAGATTCAAGAATAATTCAACAAATATAGACTTAATGAGCAATACCTATTACATACTAGGCGCTGGTAATACAAAGAAAACAATGAAAGAGTTCTCCTCCTCAAGAAATTTACATTCTGCTGGGGAATATAAAAGCTACACCTCTAAGTAAACACAAGACAGTTTGAGGAAGAATTAGAGGAGGTGGCCAACTTAGAAGTGGAATTGTCAAATCCTGTATCATCAGCACTTCTGCCTGTCTTCAGTTTGCAATATATTTCATTTTTGCTTGTTTTGGTTTTGTTTTGTTTCTTAGCATTAATATTCAGGGCCTCTTGTAGTCTAGTCATGACCCGCCTTTCAGATCTTCTCTCCCGCTGTTTCCTAACAAATTCTAGGCAGATGGATCTGCTGACTATTATCTAAACAGGTCAGATACTCCCATCCTGAAAGCCTTTCCATCTATTCACATTTTACTTATTGTCCTTAGGACCCAAATCAGATCCCACCACTTCCATGACTTCTGCATTCCTATAGCACTCATTCTCTGTACCACTCATCCGACTCCAACATAGACTACTAGTTGTTTGATCCTATATGTATGTCTTGTTTCCCCATAGTCTTGAGGTCAAAGACTGTGCCTTTTTTTTGTTTTTAATATATCTTTGCCACTAACATTTGCCCAGTACATTTAATGATTGGTTGATCTTTCCCCATCTGTGTATATTCTTACCTCCCACGCATACACCCACACTCACCTCCCTTCAGATTGGGAGCTCTCAAAGCACAGGAATTGAGTCTTCCCTCTCAGCCTGAGAAGATCTCTGAAACTTAGCATGGTTTTTTTTGTTGTTGTTGTTTAACTGTCTCTGTATGTGACTTATACCCCTGTTAGACTAAACTCTGGAAGGGCAGGAATCTTGTCTTAGCTTAATTTTGCAACTCCCCTAGTATTTAGCATAGAGTTGTGTACTCAGTAGATACTTAATACGTGATTGTTGAATGTAATTGGACCTTATCTGGAGAACAGGCGTATTTGCGCTACTTGCCTTGAAGGTCTGTTGTGCAGGTACTCCTCTGTAAAATATTAAAGTCCTACTTAAGTGTGAGTTATTGTGATTTATTATTAATAAATGTATATTGAGTCAAATTGGGGGGCATGTCTCCTTCATCAGACCTGAAGTTCCCTGAGGACAGCCTCCCCTATCGTACCAAGAGCTTCCCCTCCATCAGATCTGTCTTTGTTTCTTGGTACCCCTGAACAGTCCTTAGAACAAAGGTCAGAACAAGAAATATTGGAGGTCTGGACTTGAGTAACCCAGAGGAAATCAAAGTAAGGTCAAGGTCCAAGCCTTAGAATAGATCAGTTTGCAGGGGTAAATCTATTTCAAAGGCCTCTCCCAGAGACGATGGTTATTGTCTCTTTAAGAGGCAGATGAGATGTTGAAGACTGGACAGTTGGGCAGGAGGTTTTGAGACAATGAGAAGAGAGATGAAGAGACAGACCTTCTTTCCTCATAAAGCTGTTTCAACCTTTATCTTTTGAAGATGAAGAGAATTCTTGAGAAGTGACTTTAATTAATATCCCAAGTTGATTTGGTGTTAGGACTGTCTTGTCAGAAGATATCTGCAATTACAATAATGGTTTGAGGTGACTCTGGCTATGTTCTTTCTAAAGCTAAAGCCTTGTCAATAATTATTTTTCTTTGTGTTATTACCGTATATATTGTTAATAAGTTGCATGTTTAGTAGCTTTAATGCTCATTTTATTCTAGGAGATTAAGGGTTTTGAGATAGATATAATCAATTGCTTATGGGAAAAGAGGTTTCTCCATTTTATTAAATAAATAATTTTATAATAAATTGGGGTGGCAATTCAGAGCTTAATTGATTAATGAGAGAAATTACAATTTAGTGTGATTAATGAGGAGATAGCCAAATGTACTTTTGGATTACCCTAGAACTCAGGATAATGAGAATGAATATGGTAGCAAGCTAAGTAGTAGCCTGAGGGGTGACCTACAAGTGTGGTCCACCAGTACTTCTTATGCAGATTTTTGCATTAAGTACTGCTTATGGGTAATAAGAAATAAGGAGAGAAGGTCTAATGGGGGAGATGTGATCTTCATTCTGATGGGAAGCATCTCTTAGTGTGTGATAGGGGAGGCACATCCTCTGCCCTTAGAAAACATAGTCCCTAATTTGATTCCATCAACATGCAAAAGGACAGAAAAAGTATAATATAGGAAAAGTTTGAAAGCTTACTGGATTTGGAGCAAGAAGACACAGGTTCAAAGCTCACCTCTATTCCTTACTATCCATATGACCTTAAACAAGTCATTTCTCCTAACCTATAAAATAAGGACATTAGACTAGAATGTAGTTATTAGATGGCTTCTATTCTGGCTCTACATCAAGAATCTATGATTTATGAATGGAACACCCTCCCTTGACCTCTGTCTCCCCTTCCCACCTCCACCTTCACCATGATACTTCATTGTCATTAGTCTACCTTCCTTTGGCTAGTAACTTTTGTGGTCTTCTGACTGCCCAGTCAATGTCTCATGCTATATTTCCTTTACCTCTTAAATCTTGGAATCTTGCATATATTGTGGTCCAACCTTGAATGGACGTTGCCTCAGTCTGGGCAAGACCTTAACTTAAAAAGGTCAAGGTCTCCCACTGTGTCTGGCATCATCTCCAGTCATCCTGATCTATATTTGAACACTGGACTCAGATGACTCCAGAGGAGAAAGTGAGGCTGATGACTTTGCATGACCCTCCCTCACTTAAATCCAGTACACTCGCATGTCATGGCATCACCTCCCTGATATCATGGCCCTCTTCAAAACAAATCACAACAATGACCTTACCAACAAGCATGGAAGGCACTTAGTGGTGATGATTACAGTAATGGAAATGATAGGATTAGGAATTCAGAGCTAAAAGGGACTGTCACATTCATGTGGTTTAACCCTCTGATGTTTTAGGGTTGAGACTCAGAGAGGTAAGTCACACAGGAAGCAAGTGGTAGCTTTCAGTCTAAATCCTGATGTCTCCAAATGAAGTACTCTTCACTGCACCACACTGTGATGACGAAGATGCTGGCATTTGTATCTAGCAACTTGTACCCTGAGGACCTGCTCTCCTTGCCTTCTGTTTATAATAATTACTAATCTGGTAAGCTTAGCTGCAGTAACATATTAATTAATAGGAGAAAATTAGAAGAGTTTCTCTGGATCTTACTTATACCTTTTAGGTAAATTACTATTGACAGTAGTCTTCTGAAGGAAGCTGACCTCATCACACCATCAATTGTCTGTTCAGGGGTGGGGAACCTATGGCCTCAAGGCCACATGGGGCCCTCTGGGTCCTTAAGTGTGGCCCTTTGACTGAATCCAAACTACATAGAACAAATCCCCTTAATCAAAGAATTTGTTCTGTAAAATTTGGATTCAGTCAAAAGGCTGTACCCAAGGACCTAGAAGGTCACATGTGACCTCCAGGCCACAGATTCCCCACCCCTGGATCCAAGGCAGTGATTCTAGTGTTGGAAATTTCAGACTAGTGTGGGGAAAAAGGTGGGATTGTAACCTGCTACTGGAGTAGTTATTAGAAGGCAGATGTGGCCTTTCTGTGCCATGCAGTGATTGTGCACTGGCCTTTCTGATTTCTAAGTTTTGCTTAGGCCAGTTATAAATACAAATTTACATTGTGAAAAACAAACTTAGCAGGAGGCACCCCAGGCACATTCTAGTAACTGAGAGGTGAACCTGTGATGCACATTTTGCTCCCAATACCCCAATCAACCAACAAGCATGAGCTGTTTACTAAATACTAAGCATCATGCTAAGCACTGGATATAGAACGGAAAAAAGCAACTCTCTCCCCTCAAAAAAATTCTAAAAAACTACTTCCTTCCCCCAAGCAACTTACTTGATAGAATGAGAGAGAAAATAAAATGTGTGTATCTTACTCCTTACACGGTGGCTAGGTGACTCAGTGGATAGAATGCAGGGTTTGCAGTCAGGAAGATGTGTCTTCCTGAGTTCAAATTTGGCTTCTGACATGTACTAGCTGGGTGACCTCAGGCAAGTCATTTAACCCTGTTTGCCTCAGTTTCCCCATCTGTAAAATGAGCTGGACAAGGAAATGGCAAACCACTCTAAATCCCAAATGGGCTCACAGAGTCTAACAACTGAATGACAATGTCTGCTTATAGATAGATATTGATAGAGACCTGTGTGTGTATGTGTGTGCATCCATATGTATTGTAAGGTAAATGGTGGATGGGGGGAAGAGTTAAATATCTTCTTCGCCCATTAATAGGCCTCAGACACCTTTCATTAATTTCTAACGAGGCAGTGGTTGTGCCCTCCAGCCCTGAAAAGAGTCTGTATAATCTGAGATGAGGTTTTGCTTTGGGGCATATTTTTTGGAAGAAAGTTTGTGTGTTAGAAGCCCCTCTCTCCCTCACACCCTTCTCCCCTCCCCGCTTTGAAAACCCATATGTTAGTGCTTCTCTCTCTGGTAATGGTGTACGTATTATCTATGGTCAGACAGTTGGAAGCCCTGTCTATTGGTCTTTCTGTTTGTAATTTCTGTTTGTATTTTCTCTGAAGTTCAGGGTGCTGACTTTCCCCCCTGAACTGAGTGGTATATGTGCTTGATTAGATTGTTGACCCCTCAAAAGTTGCTTTCCTTTCTGAAAAGCAGATCTAAGAACCTACAGCAGGCCCTCCTGTGTGTGTGAGGATCCTTGCTGTTACATGTGTGTGTGTAGATAGATAGATAGATAGATAGATAGATAGATAGATAGATAGAGAGAGAGAGAGAGAGAGATGTGTATATAAGATATGTACAGAGTAGAAGAGAAGTCACCTTTAGAGAAGAGACCTAGCAGCTGAGAGGAATAGGAAAGACTTCCTACAGAAACTAAATCTTGAAGGAAGCCAGGGAGATGAAAATGGAGAACATCACAAGCATGGGGGACCATCCATGGAAAGGCATGGAGATAGGAGGTGAAGTGTTCTATGTGAGGAGCAGCCAGTAGGCTGGTAAAACCCAACTGTAGAATGAATAAAGGAATATTAAATGAATGAACAATTTAGTAAGTATTATGCTAAGTTCTAGGATACATAATGAAAAGCAGGAATCTCCCGTGCTATCAAGGAATTCACGTTCTAATAGGGAGACAACATATAACAGAGTTTCCCCAAAGTCTTAGTTCAGTTTAAAAACCTACAATGGTATTAAGACTTACGGGACACCCTGCATGGGTGGTTTTGGCTGCAAGTCAGATGGAAAGATCCTGTGGTGCTTAGAGTACAAGAATCATATGTGTTTCTGATGCTGGACCATTTGACAAGTGTCAAGGACTTGAGTTCTCTTTTCTGCGTCTTCTATAGTTGAGGGTGTTGAGGAGGCACTGAAGCAGTTTCCCCATTGCATCTCTGAAGGGGTTGCTTCCACAATGATGGCTGAATGGTCTAGACTGGAAGTAGGACCAGTGGTTTAGGGAGCACTGCTATTCCCAGGTTCTTGGGCTTACCTGCCCATTAGTGGCAGTTAAGTCAGTGGCTGGTGGATGTGGTGAGTTTATTTGTAAGAAGCCTGGAAAGATAGGAAGATGTGAAGAACTTCAAGTGCGAGAGAAATTTATGGAGGTAACAGGGAGTTAGTGAGGTTTATTGAGTAAGAAGGTGACATGGCTATACCTGTACTTTAGAGAAATCACTTTGGAAGCTTTGTGGAGGATGGTTAGGAGAAGGGAGAAGGGAGATCTCTTAGGAGGCTATTGGAGTTATCTAGGTGACAGGGACTTGCCTGAAGTAGGACTGTGGTTATGTTAGTGAAAGAAAAACAATATATTTGAGAGGTATTGAGGAATTAGAAACAAGATTTGGCAATTGATTAAATATGGCAGCTAGAAATGGAGGATGATACAAAAGTTGAATCCCTGAATAACTAGATGGATAGTAGTTCCCTTAAAAGTAATAGAGGCATTTGGAAGGGGAGGGTGAAGTTGAGTTCTGCTCATGTGGTATTTGAGAAACCTATGGGACATATAGATTGAAATGTCTCATAGGCAGTTGGTGACAAGGGACTCTCAGGAGAGAAGCAGGGGCAGGATATTTAGCACTAGGAGTCACCTGCTAGATGATAATTGAACCAATAGATGTTGATGAGATCACCTAAAAGGTATCAGAATAAGAAAGAAGAGGATCCAAGGTAGTTGTGGGCTGATGTGAGGGAATCTCATAGTTAGCAAGCATAATGTGCCTGAAGGACAAGCAACAGAGCCTTGAGAAGGAACAATGAGACAGATAGGTGAACCAAAAAGGAGGGGAGAGTACCCAAGACAAGATGGTCAACAACATCACATACTACAGAGAAATCAGGAAGGATGAGAATTAAGAAGAGATCTTTAGGTCTGGCAATGAGGTAAGAAATGATTGTTAACTTTGGAGAGGTGGGATTTCATTTGAATGATAAAGTTGGAAGCCAAGTTGCTGAGATTTTAGAAGAGAGTAAAGAGAAAGGGCAGCTAGGTGATGCAGTAGATAGAAGGCCAGGCCTAGAGTCAGGAAGACTCATCTTCATCAGTTCAAATCTGGCCTCAGATACTAGCTATGTGATCCTGGGCAAGTCACTTAACCCTCTTTGCCTCAGTTTCCTTATCTGTAAAATGAACTGGAGAAGGAAATGACAAACCACTCCAGTACCTCTGTCAAAAAAACCCAAATGGGGTCATGAAGAGTTGGACCTGACTGAAAAAAATAGCTGAACAACCAGAAGAGAAGAGGGAGCTCAGGTTGAATGGTCTCAATTTTTTCAGTGAATTATGTGAGGCTCTCAACTGAGAAGTGGGGAGAGAGGGTGCTGTGGGAGGCCAGAAGAGAGAAGAGAAGGTTTGGAACAATTTGCTGTGGTGAGCATGATAGAGAATTGATTAGAGAAGCAGAAGGATTGTCTTGCTGCAGTAAAGGGTCAGGAGAGATTAGATAATATAAATCCAGTCTTAGATAATCCAGAGTTGATTTACAGAGTTGTCTTGAGGAGGCAAATACATCTGGGGATGAGTGTATCTTAAGGTGCCATGCTAATGGCTGTTCCCTCTGATAAATTTCTCATCATGTTTGGCTATCAGTTTCCCTTCCCAGCGTCCCTTCCCTTCCCTTGAAGCCCAGCTGCTAGGTCTTGGAGAAGCTCACAGCCAACTGGCAGCCAAGAAATGCTTATTAAACAAGCCCAGTGAGACACTTAGCATGTCTATTGATCCAAGAGCACTGGCAGGAGGATGGAGGAGGGAGGCCACATTTATGGGCACCATTTGTTTACTGTCTGATAGCTGAGCACAATTGGAAGGGGGGGAGGCACTGAGTGACAATTGCAGCTACTGGGTCCCCACCAAGATGAGCAAGAGCCTTGGGAGAGAGAAACAGATTCATTCTCTATAGGGGAAGACTGTGGGGTCCTTTCCAGCCTCATGATGCTACCCCCTCAGGGCCTAAGCTCTTGCCTCCAAGAATTCCATCATGTAGATACCCTCCATTGAGCATCACAACTGTACAAGAAATTAATACTACTCTGGGACTCAGTGGTTTGGGGAGGGGGGGGGTATCCTTCCCAAATGGCCCTTTTTTAGCACTAAAGAAATAGCAATAGGCCAGTCCCTAGACTCTGCTTAGGGACCTCTCATCTTGAGGATATTCGCAACCAGCTTTGGAAAGATAATCCCACCCTACTTGATGATCCAGTCCAACCTGGAAAAAGTCAGCTTTGGTTGTTCCTCAACACTCTCCTTCTGGGTACCTCTTTCTTGCGTTAGACCCCTTATGGACAATGCCATCTGGATAACCAGTGGGGAAAGCAGAACGTACAATGAGTTGGCAGAGTCTTTGCCTTGGAGATCCCCACAGACAGAAGCAAGACCTTGGTCTGATGACACTCAAGTTAGGGGGAGGGAAGGGTGCTGGCAGAACCCCAGCTGGGTTAACCTTTCTGGGAAGAGCCTGCCGGCAGGGAAGCACCACTTCCAGTAAGTAGGAGGCAGCTCCCACTCACCCCACCCACCCCTTTTTGCAGGGGAAAAAAAAAAGCCCTTTAAGCTCCTCAGTAGAACATAATGAGTGCAGGCGGCTGCTGCTGGGGAAGGCTACTTATAGTTAAGTGAACCATAATGGATTTCAGTGGTCATTAAACAGAGCCAGCATGGAGGCTGGGAGCTGAGGCTGGGCCTCCCCACAAGTTCCAAGGGAACATAGAATGATCAATAACCCAAGGAGAATGAGGCCTGGGAGGGCAGGTTTGCCTATTGAAGAAAAGCGATCACCGACCACCCTCGGGTTCTACTGTCAGAGGAAGACTCCATCCTAAAACTTCAGAGTCCTGGATCGGGTGGGGAGAGGGGGGAAGGGAAAGAACCACAGCAAGGTCACCTTGTAGGTATCTAGCAAGAATGTGAGGAGCTCTTGAAATCTGAATTTGGGAAATTCCCAGAATGTCAGAATTGGAAGAGGCCTCTTAGGTCATCTAGTCCAACCCATTGCCAGGCAAGAAGTTCCTCTTTACACATGGTCATACGTTGCTTGAAGGCCTCTGGTGGGAGGTTGGGAGAAGGGGCAAGCAATCTCCATAAATTACATGTCCTCAGAGATGTAATACTTGGGTTTCTGAATTCAATTCAATATGAATTTCTGTTGTGGGAAAGGGGCCTGTGATGAGTTTTTCTTTTCTTCTCCTTGGCTTCTCCTCTGTATCAGAATCCCTCAGGAAAGAGTCAGAGGAAGGGAGGGTAGGGGGAAAAGAAGGAAATAAAAAGAATTGGGAGAGCTGGGCTCCATTGTAGGGCAAGATCAAAGTAAGTTCTGTGCCCAAGGTTCTTCGAAGGGAAATTATACCACATATACCTGTTCAATACAATTCAACAAACATTTATTGAAGACCTACTGTGTGTATAGTATCATGTTAAGTACTGGGGATACAAAAACAATGAAAGGATCTCTGCCCTGTCAAAATATTTGGGAGTACAGAAAACAAATAAATTCAAAATAATTCGAGGAGAGAGAAAGCACTGATTATGAAGGGGTCAAAGAAGTCTTCACTGGTGAGCTGACACCTCAACTGAGTTTTGAAAGAAGAATCAAAAAGGATGAGTTGAATATGGAGTGCATTCTAAGTATGAAGGATAGTTTGTACAGATACACAGAGGTGAAATATGAAAAGTCAAATTTAAAAAGTAGCCATGAATCTAACTTCTCCGCAATGAAGAGTGGAGAGTAATATTTAAAAAAAAAAAAAAGGTATCATTCCTCAGCTCCCTGTTCTCAACTCACATATCCAATCAGTTGCCAGATCTTTCCATTTCTATGCTCATAGCACCCTTTGTATCCACCTGTCAGCTGCTAGTATGTTTATTTTATTTTTTAAAATTCATTTATGTTTTCAGTTTTCTACAATCACTTCCATAAATCTTAGATTTTCTCCCCCTCCTCCACTCCCTCGCTGAGACAGCATGCAATCTTATATGGGTTCTACAATACATTCTTATTAACCACATTTTCACCTTAGTCATGTTGCATAGAAGAATTAAAATGAATGGGAGAAATCATGAGAAAAAACAAACTAAAACAAAACATAACACAAGAGAAAATATTCTGCTTCATTCTGAGTTCTGACTCCATAGTTCTTTCTCTGGATGTGGGTGGCATTTTACTTCAAGAGTCCTTTGGGAATGTTTTAGGTCCTTGCGTTGCTGTGAAGGGCTAGGTCTGCCAGAAACAGTCCTCGCACACTGTGGCTGTTACTGTGTACAATGTTCTCTAGATTCTGCTCATTTCACTCAGCATCAGTTCATATAAGTCCTTCTAGGCATCTCTGAAGTCCTCCTGTTCTATATTAGAACTTCTATATAAGACAGGGGTTGCTTCTATATAAGACAGGGGTTCTTAACATTTTTATGGCAGGGAATCCCCTGGGCAGTTTGATAAAATCTGTGGACGGCTATATGGAATTTTTAATGCATAAAATAAAACATAGAATTAGAAAGGAAACCAATTATTTTGAAATTTAGTTACCAACATTTTTTTTAGAGGTGCCCAGACCCCAGGTTAAGAAATGGATCTGATGCCACACCTGGGGTCATTTGGTATCCTGTACAATTGTATGGTTTGTCAGGCCTTTCTTTAGGGGACCAAGTCCATTTCTCTGGGTATTTCTCAATCTCTCTCTGTCTCTGTCTCTCTTTCTTTTTCTCCCTCTCTCTCTGCCTTTCTCTCTTTCCTCTCCTTTTCTCTCCACTCTTCCTCCTCTCTCTCTTTTCTTTTATCCAATCTTCTATCTCTCCAACCCTCCCAAATCCTGTTTTCTGCATAGTCTTTTTTTAAAGGGCAATCTCTATTGTAGCTCAGATTATGAATTACTTTTGTGTTTGAACCAAAGTTAGAACAAATGTCTCATTCCTGGGGCAAGGAGTTTACTCATTGTCTAGGGTAATTCACAAGGAGAGGGAGAAGTCTGGACTTCTGCCAGACTGTGACTAGGCATATTCACTCAACACATGAGTCATTCAAGTACTTGAAGACAGATACCCTGTCTCCCCTATGTTTCTGTCTTGAAGCTAAACATTACTAGTTAATTCAACTGATCCTCAATATGACATAATCTGGAAACCATTCACCATCCTGGTTACTTTCCTAGGGATGTTCCCCAGTTTATCAATACCCTTTCTAAATTGTGGCACCAGCAACTGAACTTAGTACTTTAGATGTGTTCTGATAAAGTAACAAGAGACAATGTGATAGAGTGGATGGAGCATTGAACTTGGTTAGGAAGACCTGGATTCAAATCCTGCCTCACACTCTTACTACCAGTGTAATCTTGGACAAAGTCACTCAGTCTCTCTGGGCCTCAGTTTCCCTATCTACAAAATGAAGGGGATTGATCTTTTGGCCTCAGTTTCCCCTTCTGCAAATGAAGGAGATTGATCTAGTCTATTGGCCTCTGAAGCCCCTTCCAGATCTAAATCAGTGATCCTATGATGAGGTAGAGGTGGGGGATTTGCAACAAGACCGCCACCACCTCTCTCATTCTGGACACTATTCCTCTCAGACAACCTAAGTTCATATTAGCTTTTTTGGTCTCCATATTACACAGTTGATTCATATTGAGCTTTCAGATAAGAGAAACAGGAGAGGTCAGTGTCAGAGAAGCCAAGGGAAAAATGTGCATCCAGGAGGAGTGGATAATCGGTAGTGTCAAAAGCTGCAAGGAGGAAAAGAAGAATGAGGTCAGCATAAAGGACATTAGATATAACATCTAAGAGATGTAAGCTTGGAGATAGCATTTTCAGTAATGTGGGGGATTCGGAAGCCAGACTGCAAGTGTTTGAGAAATGAATCACAAGTGAGGAAGTAGAGGCAGTGAGTTGTAGAAGACTCTAGAAAGATATAAGGCCGTAGTGGCCTTTGGAAATTGCAAGGTCAAATGAAGAGATTTGTGGGCTTTTTTTAAGCATGGGGAAATCTGGAAATGTTTGTAGGCAATGTAGGGAGGAGCTAGGTGAGAAAGAGACAGAGAGAGAGGAATGAATAAAAGTGTGGATCCTCTGTATGTATGTGTGGAAGGAGGGAGGGAAAGAGACAGTCTGAGACAGAGAGAATGAATTATAGGAAAAAAGCACTCAGAGAAGCTGGGAAAGAAGGCAATCAAGTGCCCATGTGGAGGGGTTAGTCTTGACAAAAAGGGTTGCCTTTTCCTCAGTGCCTGGAGCAAAGGAAAGTCTAGTTGAGGATGCAGAGAAGTTCGATGATGTAGAATGACATGAATGACCTGTGCTTTCTTAATGAGGTAGAAGGTCAAATCCTTTGTTGGGGGACATGCTAGCCCTGGGAGTCTAGAAGAGAAAGTTTGGAGATGCTGATGCAGAAAGCATAATAAAGAGTCAGTCAAAGATAAATAGAAGTTTTGATGCGTAGTAGTGAGGTCCCAGCTGAGACAGATAAGTTAACGTGAATTTTTGTTTAAATAACCACACAATCAGAATGACTTGTGGATACAGTCGGTAGGGTTATGTGAATTCCTCCTGTACTGAGTAGGCATGAGTGTACGAGTGAAGAAGGTAGATGTTGTAGATATTCTAGGTTAAGGGTTGGCAGGCCGTCAATAGTACGAACAAGGAGGCAAGTAATTCAAGAATAGGAGACAGTACCTGGTCTAATGAGTTTAACTGGGGGGAAATGAAGCTAGGACAGGGGTGAGGGGATGGAGAGACAGGATGTCATGGTGAGGACAAGGAGTGGATTTAGGAAGAGTGAGGAAGAGACAGATGTAAGACTAGGTTGTGATCAGAAGGAAGAATTTCAGAGATCTGGATCATAATTGTGGGTGATAAGATCTAAGCTATCTATGACCATCTCTATGGGTTACTGAAATGAAGAGTCATGAATAAATAAATGAATTGAACATATATTAAACACATACTATGCGCAAAGCCATATGCTAAGCCCTGTGTATACAAATAGAAAAGTAAGACAATCCCTGCTCTTGAAAAGCTCACATCATTATAATGGGGGAGGAAACCCATATGGAAGGTTTCAGCTGTAAATCAAATGGAAAGGTCCTGTGGTCCTTTGAGTATTTTAGCAAACCAGATGGTAATGCCTCATATTTAATGTCATTTCCACTGATAAAATCATATTGGTTTCCGATGCTGAACCATTTGAAAAGTACCAAGGACTTTGGTGACAAGAACTTTCTTTCCTAAGTCTTTAGCAGCTGTGGCTACAACACCTGCAAGAGCAGTTGCTGGGCTATATCTCCACAGGGGTTACTTGCCAGGATGGTGGCTGAGGGCATTGGATTCAGTACAGCCATTGCCAGTACTCCTGGTTTCAGGGTCCTGAGCTGTCTTCATCAATCTAAGGGGAGATGGTGGTCAAGGTAATGGTTGATAGTCTAATTTGCCTTCTTCCTTTGTTGTCCTCAGCATGCCCTGCTTGCCTACCCTGTAAGTGGCATTTGACTGGTAGTTGGTACAGATGCCTGACCCCTTCTCCATAGGGTTTGCTTCCCTGGATGCTAGCTCTGAAGGCTGGGATGGAGAACAGAACTGGAAGGTGCTACCACTACCAGATCTCTTGTGTCATTCCTGATGGGAGTTAAGGTTGATAAACTGGGAGGCCAGCAGGGCATTGAAGAAAGCTTCAGTGTGTATATTGAAGTTCCCAAGGGCAAGGGCATGGATTGAGGTCGAGAGAGAAACTGAGTCAGATATTAAATAAAGAGAGATAGTGTTCTGGAAGCTAGTCTTGTTGTTCAGTTGATTCATATGTGTCCAACTCTTTGTGACCCCATTTGGAGTTTTCTTGGCAAAGATCCTGGAGTGGTCTGTCCTTTCCTTCTCTAGCACCTTTGGCAGAGGAGCAGCTAGGTGGTGCAGTGGATAGAGTACCAGTGCAGGAGTCAGGAGGACCTGAGTTCAAATCTCACCTCAGACACTTGACCCTCACTAGCTGTGAGACCTTGGACAAGTCACTTAGCCCAGTTGCCTCATCCTCGGTCATTTCTAGTCATCCTGATGAATATCTGGTCACTAGATTCAGATGGCTCTGGAGGAGAAGTGAGGCTGGTGACCTGAACAACCCTCCCTCACTCAAAACAAAGTCAAGTGCAAGTCATGTAATTATTTCTCTGATGGCATCGTCTTCTTTGGCAATGAAAGGACAAACACACCCTTTGATAGATGAGGAAACTGAGGCAAACAGGGTGAATTGACTTGCCCAGGGTCACATAGCTAACTAAGTGTCTGAGGCCAGATTTAAACTCATGAAGCTGGATCTTCTTGACTTCAGACCCAGCTCTCTATCAACTTTGCTATCTACAAGGAGGAAAAATGATAGAATGATGGACGTGTTTTAAGTGACAGTGGAGAGGATTACCTCTTCTGCACTGGAATGGGGAGGAAGTAGAGGAATCAGTCTTGAAAAGAAGAACCACCTATTCATCAGTAACTCTGGAGCAAAGGCACGGATGGGAGTTTGAAGGTATAGCGTATGGAGGACCTCTCTTTTCTTAGTAGAATAGGAAACAAGGCACCCTGTTGAAAGACAGAGGATTGTGGGGGTAGAAGAAGTCATGAGACAAATAACTACCTATGCTGGAAAATGATGTCCTGGTGTCCCATCTTGCAGAGTGAGCCAGGTTTCCATGAGCACAGGAATGTAGGGAGAATAAAAGGAGAAAAAAAGCCTAGGATGAAGGGGAGTTTAATAAAAAAGACAAAGCAGAATGGTTTTTTAAGAGAGTGCAGGAGGAATGGGAAGCAGAAGAAGACTGGAGAAAGTGTGTCTTAAATAGGATAAGGGAAATACCAGTCTTTATGGGGCTATACCCTTCTGAGCTCTGTGGCAAGGTCATCAACAACCTATATATGCTCTTTCCAAACACAAAGGAAGTAGGGATAAGGGTAGGAGGAATTTCAAGCCAGGCATCTTGGTGGTTGGAGGGGGCCTGTCCTCCAGAAGACATACCTGACCTCCTGCACTTAAAATTGTTCTGCCCTCATGGATATGAGGCAGGTGGGTGTGGGAATCAAGGGAAATGGGCAGTGGTAGTAAGGCCTGGGTGACCTTCCTGTCCATGGAGAGGGGCCCTGTACATCTCTTCTTGGTATGGACTTCTCTCTCCCATTAAGTAGCAGCCTCAGTAGACAGGCCAGGTAAGAGTAAGTGGGCAGTGGTAATGAGGGCTGGGTGACCTTGCTTTGCTGTCCTGCTCTCTCTATGTATTCCTTCCAGCAGGCAGACACCTCACTAGACAGGGATGCCAGGGAGCAGGATTTGGGGAGCAGGAGGTAGGAGATTGACCCAGTTAAACCAGAGGAAATGCAAGTTAACATGGACCCTCTCCTTTCTATGAAAAAGGCACCAACATCCTGGCCCTTAGCCAGACATACCAGGGTACTGTGAGAAAACAAATGAGAGGTGTCTGAGCCCTCTTCCTCTCCCCAAGCTAAAGGCTTGGAGTTAGAGCTCTGAAGCCTCTTAGCTCATCCTTCACCCAGATTAAGTGGTCTTTCCTGGCCCTAGCCTAGGCCTCCAGTAACTCATCCCATTCCTCAGAGATTCTGTTCTGACACTTTTATTGGATCCCATATCTTCTGTAGTTCATTTGGGATCTAACTCTACTATCTCTGGGATGACCTGTAGAGAAGAGGAAAAGATGGAAAGGAACTGATACTGACCTGCCCAGGCCAAGAAGTCTCAGCTTGGGGGTAGGACAGTGGAGTCAGTAGAACTGGTCTTGGATCCACCTGCCCCTTCTGGTTTATTCCAAATGACATTGAAATAAATTCAAATCTTCCCTCTGTTACTGCCAGCCCAAAGGAGGTGGTACTTAGAAGGGCTATAATACATGGGCATAGGATTTGCATATGCATAGCGCAGAGATAGAATCTGTTTCCCAGCAGTTTTCAAGATAAAATTTGATGATAGACTGTTACCTTAAAATTTTATTCTTTGTTGTTTCTCCAGCACCTGCAATAAGCTTGTGGATGGAGACAGATAGAGGGAGTTGGAAGGAAAGGACCACCAGTGGTCCCAAGAATGTTGTTTGGGAAATTCTCCCGGTAACAGCACTTGAACATTTCATTCTCCCTGTGTGGTCAGCAGGGACTTATACAAGGGAACTCAGGGCCCAGGAGAGAGATGGACATTATTGTAAACAAACATCATCTAGGCAAACTTCACTCTAAGTAAATATCAAATATGAAAATCTGGGGTTTTGTTTTTTGTTGTTTTTTTCCCCCCACAGAAGATAAAACAGTGAATTGATGTTTTACTTTACAAAAAAAAGGATTCACTATAATTTGCCTTTTTAATAACAAGCATTTAAAATAGAATTTGGTTTACAAAAATTCGGTTTATGTGGGATTTTATAGTAATATATTTCTGTTACATATGCTACAAGACTTTTAATTGGGTAATAGTGTAAGTGGTATTATACTGGTTGTATAAATGAGGAACCAGAGGTACAGTTCTATTTAGCATAGTCATGCTGGTTCCCCTTGGTTGGAAATAGACTCTCCATCTTCTTGTCCAGCTGTTGAAGAACCTTTTCTTCCTTAAAACCAGAATTCAGATGCTGCCTCCTTCAGGGTACCTTCCTTAACTTGACTGTTAAAGGTGATTCCCTCTCTCAAATTTTTCTTGCCACTTTGCCTTGCTCTCCTCAGCTCCCATTCCACTCTACCTATGGGGCAGCAAGGTGGCACCATAGTGCAAAGAGTGCTGGGCCTGGAGACAGGAAAACTCATCTTCCTGAGTTCAAATCTGTCCTCAGACACTTAACTGTGTGACTCTGGGCAAGTCAGTTAACCCTGTTTGCCTTGGTTTCCATATATGTAAAATGTGCTAGAGAAGGAAATAGCAAAACCATCCAGTATCTTTGTCAAGAAAATCCCCAATGAGGTCATGAAGAATATGACACAACTGAAGAACAATTGTGCCAGTTATTATCCAAGCTGCTGGGTTACAAAAATGAAACAGTCCCTGGCCTCAAGTTTGCATTCTATAGGGAAAGCAATATGTACCTATCTGAATATATGCAAGTGTATGTAAAAGAGCTACAGGTTAAATTTGGGTAGGAGTGGGTATTTGATCTGATCTTTGAAGGAAACTAGTGATGCTAAGAGGAAGAAGTAAGGAAAGACTGCTTTCCAGGCACCACTTGGGGTGGGAATGGAGAATGAGGGACAATGGACATAGGAAATGGAACGTTGTGTGTGTGGAAGAACAAGGAGGCAGTTGGGCTAGACCATGGAGTGCAGAAAGGGAATAATATGTAACCACTGCAGAAAGATAAGCTGGATCCAGGTTACAAATGGCCAGACAGAGGAATTTGTTGTATTTGAGGCTAGAGGGAATAAGGAATCACTACAGTTTCTTGAACCAGGGAGTGACCTGTGCTTTAGGAATGAATATCAATTTGGCTGTTGTGTTCAGGATGAATAGAAAACAAGAGAGACTTAAGGTAGGGAGGCCAATTAAAAGTCTACAGCAAATAATCCAAGCAAGAGGTGAGCTAGGTTTTCACACAGTCTGAACTAGAGTAGATTGTATGGGTGGAGAAAAGAGCAAATGCAAGAGGTGTGATAGGGGCATACTCAACAAAATGTGACAACTGAATGGATATGTGGGATGATGTAAAGTAAAAAGTCAAGCATGACTCTGAGATTAAAAACCTGGTTTTTTGGAAGTATAGTGATACTCTCAATAAAATTAATGAAGAAAAGTGGTGGGTTTGCGGGGAAAGATAATAAGATCTGTTTGGGATATGTCAAATTTGAGGTGGCTATAGTTTGTCCAGTTTGAAATGTCTAATGGGCAGTTGGTAATTCAGGATGGGAGTTCAGGAGGGAGTCATTTCAATAAATGTGATTAGTAAATCCACAGGAGCTGATGAAATCACCAAATGGGAGAGTGTAGAGAGAGAAGGCCTTAAGGTACATCCTATATTAGGGGTTAGAACATGGATAATGAACTAGCAAAAGAGACTGAGGGTCAGTCACAAAGACCTAAGCCTAGAGAAAAAAGTATCTAAGAAGAGAAGGTAATGTATAAAGATGGAAACTGAGAAAAGATCATCAGATTGGGTGATTAAGAGATCATTGGGAGCTTTGTAGAGAAGTCAGAAGTCAGATTGCAAAGGGAAGGGAAATGAGTAAGAGAATGGGAAGTAGAGGCAAGAAATAGAAATAACTTTTTCTAGGAGTTTGGCTGTGAAAATAAGGAGAGATATATAGAGGACCATAGCTTGAAGGAATGGTAGAGTTAAGTGAGGGTAGTTCTTTTTATTTTATTTTAAGGATGTGAAAGACTTTGGCATGTTTGTAGACAGCTGGTAAGGAACTAATCATTAGGGAGAGGCTGAAGATCAAAAAGGGGATGATTGTGTAGGAGGTCTTCCAGAGGAGGTGTGACAGGATGAGATCAAGGTTGCACATTAACAAGCTTTTATTAAGCCCTCAGGATGAGCCAAGGACAAAGCAAAGAAAGATAAAAACAGCTCCTGCCAACAAGGAACTTACATTCTGTTGGGGAAATAACAGAAACAATTTGGTAGATAGAGGATGTGTTGTAATGAATTCAAATTCTGCCTCAGTTTCCTCATGAATCAGATGAGAATAATCATGGTATCTACCTCCCAGAGTTGTTGTGAGGACCGAATGGGGTAATATATATAAAATGCTTCAGAGCACTATATAAATGGTAGGTGATGGTGGTAGTAGTGGTGGTAGCCACTTAATATATTGATGGATGGAAAGATGCAAAAGTGGAGAACAAGAGATTAAAGATGAGAGAGAATAATTACTGGTGCAGGTCCTATAATAAGGGATTGAGGGATGTGACCAAGAACGAAGGAATTAGCCATATTTAGAAGAAGGAATACCTGTTTCTCTGATAGGAGGGATAGAGTGGGTGATGATGCTAAAAAGTTTTAAGGAGTAGAGGAGGGAAATTGAGGAGCATTCTGTCAAATGACCTCAGTCTTTTCAGAAGTTAAGTCTGAAAGGAAGCGTTACCTCTGAAGTCAATCAATCAGTCAACATTAGCAGCTAGGTAAATATAGGACTAAATCTGGAGTCAGGAACACCTAAATTCAAATCTTACCTCAGACGCTAACTAGCTGCATGACCCTGAATAAAGTCATCTAACGTTTCTCAGCTTATATTTCCTCATCTCTACAGAAGGCGTGATAATAACACCTACTTCATACAGTTGTTGTGAGGATCAAATAATCTTCACATTGTGAAGCATTTTGTAAACCTTAAAGCACTATGTAGATGCTAGCCATTAGCTATTCAGTAATAGCTAATAATAGCTTATTATGTTCTGGGCACTTTTCTAGACTTTTGGGATTCAACTACAAAGAATTAAATAGTCCCTATTCACAGGAAATTTTCAGTTGGTGCTAAGTCATTGATGCTCAAGGGAGAGAGATTGGAGCTGAATTGGGGAACCATCTTCATGGAAATAATAGTTAAACACATGGGAACTGATGAAGTTACCAAGAGAAAAAGTAGAGAAGTGGAAAGGGACCTATGACAGAACCTTGAGGCACACCCACAGTTAGAGAGTGTGTTGTGGTTGATGAGCCAGTGAAAAAGATTGAGTGGTCATATGGGTAGGAGGTGAGCCAGAAGAAAGCAGTGTCACTATAGGAGAGAGAATGCCACATGATGGAGAGAGGCTGAAAATTGAAGAGGGGAGCTGATGATTGAGGGGACAACCTACTAGATTACCTACGTACTACCACATGTAGAGAGGGATGGCCTTGGCAAGAAGAGGGACCACCTCTTTGTCAGAGAATGAAGGGAAAGAAGAGAGTGTAGGAGATGATGTCAAAGGCTTTTGAGATGGAAAAAATAGGAGGAGGAGCTCACATTGAATAGCCTAAATTTTTTCAGTAAAATAAAAAGCAAGGTTTTCAGTTGGGAGATAGGAGCAGCAGAAGGAGGAGGAGGACTTGAGGAGAGAAGAGAAGGTTTGAAATATCTTGTGTGGGGAGTGAAGTAGGGAATCTATTAGGGAGTAACCAACAGACTTATTTACAGTAAGAGCCCAGTCAAGGTTGGATAATAAGAATTTGTAATATGCTCAGTCAGAATGTTGTAAGATTTCCTCTAGCTTTGTTTAGTGGTTAGTGAGTAGGAGCAGAGGAGGCAGATAGTAGAAATAATACAAGGCAGAGGTTAGGCAAGAGGAGACAATGATAAGAACAAGGGCAAAGGATTTAATAGCAGAGGGCAGTGTAGAGTTGAAATGGCTAACTACAGGGTTAAAGCTGGAGAGGGAGGAAATTGAAGCCAGAATGTCCACCATACGTCTTAGAATCACCATGATTCCTGGATAGCTCAAAAATCAGGCTGCAATTTATTTTTAGGCCTATAGTCTCAAAGATCTAGACCTAGAAAGAACTTTAGAAGTGATCAAGTACATTATTACTATTTGTCCTTCATTCTCAAAGAGGACCAATGATATCAGGAAGGTGATGTTTTGATTTGCAAGTGAATTGGATTTAAGCTGTGCAGTCACCAGTCTCACTCTTTCCTTCAGAATCATCAGAATCCAGTGGCAAGACATAGGTCAAGACAACTGGCAATCATCGGTTCATTTTACAGATGAGGAAACTGACACCCAGAAAATTTAAATGTCTTGCCAAGGTCACATAAGTAGTAAGTGAAGAAACTGGGATTTCAACCTATGTCCTCTGTGTCCAAAGTCTATGACCTTTCCAGTAGACATGTTACCTTCTATTCATTTTAAAAAAGGAGAAACTACAGGATCCCTTTAAATGGCAATCCTCCCTAGGACATTTAAAGTAGGAATCGGTTGACAAAAAATGGATTTGGCTATACCTTTGTAAGAACACATCTGTTACATAAATTGAAGTGTCCCTGGCTGAACATCTACCCAGCTTGCTGGTAGCCATGTTTCTCCCCAAGAGTGGGCCAGTGTCCAGGCTTTCTTGCCAGGATTTTCTCTGGCACTGGGGCTGGGAGTTCCTTGTAAGCTAGAATAGAGTCTCCCTTCTTTTCTTCTTTCTCCTTCTCTCCCTCATATCAGAAGGCTCCATTCTCCCTTTTTTCTCTGCCTGGATCCCCAAGCGTCGAGCCCCAAAAGCAAGGTCTCAAGGAAGCAGTGATTCTCTGTGACTTTCTTTTGTCCTTGGGGAATGGTGTTACTTGTTGTCTCAAGAGATATTTGAATGAAGTCAAGAGATTTAAAAAAGAAGAAAATATATCTACCATCAAAAACAATCGACTTGGAAAACAAACTGAGAGAATCTCATACTCTACGAAAACTGTGACAATACAAAAACCTGGACATCAAGTTTCAAGAAACCAAAAGAAACTCTGTATCCAACTCCAACCCTGTGTCTTTCCAGATTTCCCTGTGGTTCCTTCTCCCTCCCATACCTACTCCTGAGAACTTCCTCCCCTCACCTTATCAAGCAACATTCTGTATCTCACTCTGAGAAACATCTTTCCATGGGCTCTCATTTTGCTTTCCAATAACTGTTTTTCTTTCATCAATGTGCCTGGTTTCTTTAGGAGGCCAAAATAGATGAAATAAATAATAATAAAGAGAGATAGGAAATGAGAACAGAGGGGCAGAGGAAGGTCTAGATTAGAGGAGTCAGCTTTGGGGAAAAGGGGTAAGGTTAGATAGACATCTCTGAGCATGGATCTTCTTCCTCAGCTCCCAGGATTCCCCAGCATGATCCCTCTGGCTTCAGGAGGTAGAACTGAGGGTTGCCCTGTTTGAACTTAATTGAGAAAACTAGTAGTGCCATTCATGGGTTGACCGAATGGAGTTTGGAAGTTGAGCCTCTAGGTCCAGCGCACATACTATAAGATGGAAAGATAGGTCAGTGGCTCCATGATGTTGACCTCAAGATAACAAGACAACAGACACATGATATAAATAAGTTCATTGGATCATAGATTCCAACCAGAAGGGATGTTAGAGATCTTTTTTAACCCTCTCATTTTGCAGATGAGGAAAGAGGCACAGAAAGGTCAGGCGATTTGCTTATGTTCACATAGGCAATAATGAACAAATCCAAGATTCAAACCCTTGGTACTATGACTCCAAATCTATACCATTTTCCACAACAACAGAGTCTTTTTCCTCTGGTCATTTTGTTTCTACTTTACATGAGCCCATAGAAGAGCAATTCTTAACCTTTCTGTGGACCCCTTCTCAGAATAATGAGTTTTGCCTACATATATAATTAAAGGAAATGCTAAATTTCTATTAGAGGTCAGTAAAAATAAAGATGTCATTTTTGCTAATCTAAGTTCACAACCCCTCTGGAATCTATCCATGGTTCCTTTGGGAGCCTATGGACTCTAGGATATGAACCTCTTACATAGGAGTACACTCCTGTTTGGCTGCAGGGGTCATTTATAACTTCAGAAAACTTCTCTTCCCCTTTTTCCATCTCTCCAAACTCCCTTTTTTTTGGTACCTTTCTTTACTCTCTCTTTTGCCTCTCTATAACCTATGCTCAGGCTAAACTGAAGAGCATGGGAGTGGAGCAGGAAGGGCAGGATCTTCATTCCTGCCCATGTTACACTAGCCCTGTTATTGTCTCACTTTCATGGCTACCAACCACAATGAATTTTCCAGGTCAAAAATAACTTTCAAAGTCCCTGCTGTGGCTTTGTTGGGTGGGTTTGTTGCTATGGAATAATGTGTCCCAAGCTCTAGGAAGAGGAGGGGCTAGGTTAAGCAGAAAGCTGAGGGTAGGGAAGGATGTGGGTGCTGGAGGTATATAGCCAACACACTGCCTTACTGTATACATAGACAAAGGCAGGGCAAATATGGAATGTGTTGGGTAACTTAGTTTACTCAAGGATATACTTTTCTCAATTGCTCCTCCAGCATTTAATTGGGATCTATAGGCTCTTATGCCTCCCTGATCTCTACCTCCCCTTCTTAACCTAACTTAACTGGAGCCAGGACACTCTTTCCAGACAGAAACTCATGGTTCTTTGGCCTAGTGAAAAGGCAGGTTTAGGCTTCTTGGGGACTCCTGCAGCAGTGCTGTGCAGAAGGTGTGTTGAGTAGGAACTTTTGCTCAGGGCGTGTCTTATGAGAGTTCATCACTTAAGTAAAGGCTGGAGTGGAGGTAGAGAATTGAAGGAGTTTGTCATGGGGCCCAGTAATTCAGTTGTTCAGCAAGCTCTTTATGTCTGATATCCCAGAGCCTTGTCAATCTAGACTCTCCATTTTGCTGGGGTAAATAAGTCAGAATAGGGATCAGGCAGAGGGTAGGGCAGGGGAAGGAGGAGGAATCAAGAGAATCATTGATGGGGTTTGTCAGTAACTAGAGAAAACAAGCAAAATATTTGTGACATAGTAGAAATCACAGAATTTATTTACCTGATGAAAATCAGGCAGCAGACTTCCAGTTAAGATGGCATCATAAGTAGAAGTCCAGCTCTCTGGTCTTCTCTGACACATAGTTAAAATTAGTCCTCAAAAGACCAATGACAAAGAAATCTGAAAAGAAATAGCAGAAAGTTTCTTTTTGAAAAGGAACAAAAGCTTCATCTAATACCAAACTATACAAAATGATGACCAGAAATACCTGGAAGTGGGTAGAGGAAGTCAGTGTAAGAAAGCCACTATAAACAAAACAAACATAGGAGAGAAGTAGGCAAAGTAGTCTCTAGAAAAACCAATATGAACTCTGGTAACTAGGCCAAAACCTAGAGAAAGTAGGGGAGCTAGCATAAATTCCCACATACAGATGTGAAGCTAATAAGTATTTTGAACAAGGCAATTATAAGCCAGTGCTAGCTCTAGTAACTGGGTACTTGAAACCAAATCTTGAACCTGGCCTCCAAGAATGTAAATTTGAGATAGAATTAAACTCCTTAGGTCACAGAGCAAGGGCAGAGGACCTGGCCTGGTCATGTGCTTTTCAGAGAACTACGAACTGTAAGACCAACTCAGTACCTAGGTACCAATATCAGGAGGACTGTGCAGGAGTCTCCAGCATCTACCTTGGTCCAGTAAAGCTACAATGGAGTATGGATTCAACTCCTGAATGAGGATCATGCAAAGTGAAGGAAAAAAAAAAGACTAGTGAAAGCCTGAACTTACAGAGAGCTACCAGGAAACTGATATAGAAGTCAGGGACTGAGACAGAAGGGCAAGGCTTAATACCAGCCACCCAATTCAGATCAGTGATGGAAAGAAAAAGAGAATGGAGCAAACAGAGCTCAACAACTCCATGAGACAACAAGAAATATTAGAATAGAGTCGAAAGGTTTTAAAAAAAAGAATGTATCTACTATCAAAAACAATCAACTTGGAAAACAAATCAAGAGATCATTTAAAAATCATCAGATGCTAAGAAAATCATAACTAAACAAAAACCTGGACATCCAGTTTCAAGAAACCAAAAAAGAGAACTGCCTTAGAACTGGAGGGCAGAGTGAAAATAGCAAGAAACTGCTAATCAGCTCCCAAACTGAATGCATCCAGGAATATCATAGCCAAATCCAGAGTTTCCAAATGAAAGAAAAAATATTACAAGCAGCCGAGATGAAAGGATTCAGATACCAAGGATACACAGGGTTGGGCAAGGCTTGATATCAACTCCACTTAAGGAGAGGCTCTCTTAGAATATTAAATCCCAAAAGCAAAAGAAGAGTATACAATGAAGGAGGTAACGGAAGCAGCAGATATCTTATGACCTCATTCTTATCTGAACCAGAAAACAGGTGCTTGAACACACACACACACACACACACACACACAAACACACACACGCACACACAAACACACACGCCACACCAAATTTACTGTTGACATACATTGTACTCCACATTGGTATAAGTGGGGATGGGGAAAAAATGAGGGAAGTTATAAGGAGAGTGGAACTGGGGAATAAGAGTTCCTAGCAAAATAAATTTAAAATTTGGAGGGTTGATTCTAAAAGATGAACAGAAAGAGAAACTATAAGACCAGAGATATAGACTTAGGGAAGCATGGAGGGACAGAGGACTAGGAATAGACTAATTACAAATTATTAGTGCTTATCTTTCTCTTTGTTCTTTTTTGTAAAAAGGGACCTAGAAGGGAAACAGGGAAAAAATAAGAGGATCTGATGGAGGTAAATACACAATTAACAGTCAAAACAGTGAATGTGAGTGGGATGAACTCATCTATAAAATTTTGTTTTTCTACAAAGAAGTAATCATCAAATCAATTTGGTACTGGTTAAAAATAGAAGAGTTGATCAATCGAATGGATTAGACACACAAGATCCAGAAACAACAGAACGCATGTAACATAGTGTTATATAAACCCAAGGACTCCAATTACTGAAGGACTCACTATTTGACAAACAATACTGGGAAAACTAGAAAGTAGTCTAGAAGAAATTAAGCTTAGATCCATATGTCACACCATATACCACGGTGAGTTCCAAATGGATATATATGACTCAGATCTGAAAGATTATATCTTTAACAAATTAGAGGAAAATGAAGGAGATATCTTTCACAGCTATGGATAGTGGAAGAGTTCTTGACCAAACCAGAGATAGAGAGCATCCAATGGATAAAATGGACAATTCTGATTACATAAAATTGAAATTTTTTGTATATTGTTGCTAGAGCTGTATAAGCCCAAACATTCTGCAAATCAGTTTGGAATTCTACTTCAAAGAGTACTGAATCAGATGTACCCATTGACCTAGCAATACCACTATGCTACATATATTCCAAAGACTGAAGTAAATATGCAAAATATAAAAATAAAATGAGTATGCATCATTTGGGGAATGAATAACTTCTGGTAGATAGATGTGATGAAATGTTATTGAGCCATGAGAAATGACAGAAGGGACCATTCCAAGAAACCGGTGAAGATTTGAACTAATGCCGCAGAGTGAGCTAAACCAGCTTTACTATTTAAAATAGTGTTCACAGCATTTTAAAGGAAACAACTTTGAAAAACTTAAAAACTTAATCAGTTGCTGTTACAGTCATTTCTGCTGCATCTAAACCCATTTGGGGTTTTCTTGTCAAAGATACTGGAGGGGCTTGTCATTTCCTTCTCCAGCTCATTTTACGGATGAGGAAACTGAGGCAAACAGAGTTAAGTGACTTACCTGGGGTCACACAGCTAGTGTCTGAGACCAGATTTGAACTCAGGAAGAGCAGTCTTCCTGACTCCAGGTCTGGCACTCTATCCACTGTACCACCTAGATGCCCACAATAACCAATCCAGATTCCAGAAAACTCATGATGAATCATGTTTTCCACTTATTGGTGGAAGGATGCTAGACTTAAGGGGCAGAATAAGACATACATTTCTAGACACTATCATTATAAATTTGTTCTGTTTGTCTATCATGTTGTTACAAGGGAAGACTTTTATGTGGAGGTGGGGATAGGGTAAAGTTGGTGAGGAGCTGAGAGATAACAATGCCAGAAAGGGACAAGGAGAAAGAAAAGAGCATCAACCATCTGAAAAAACACAGAGGAGACCAGAGAGAGGTTCAGAGCAGGTCACAGACAAGCAGGGTGATGTTGGCACTAACCTACTAAATTTAATTTATATTAAAAGCTTCAAACTGTATGTAGTGGTTTTGTGGTTTCGCGTACAATCCCCATTCTCTGGCTACCTTTGTGTATGTAAAGTTTACGTTTCTTGCTGGTGGTATACCAATCCATAATAAAACAAGTTCATTTTTAAAATAAACATAAGTATGCCACAAAGAAAGAAATGCAGACAGCAGGCTTAAAAGAAATTGAGTAGACAACCTCTCTTCTATTCTATTTCTAACTTGTCTTCGTTTTCAGGGGAACTCTGCCTCTAGACTGGAACACTTGGCACTCCCTTAGCTTAGTGAGAAAAGGAGATCAGGAAAGGGAAATGGGGACAGAGAAAAAGTGTATATACATTTCTCAACCAAGGAGAATTTCTATTCACAAACCATTTGTAAAAACTGGTAAGAATTCTGAATATAGGTTTTAGATAGCAGGTTTGGGGTAGGGACCATTTCAACAATTTACTAAAATTGAATTGTGGTTCTACTAACATTCTTTGTGTTGTTTTGTATGAGATTGCCATGATATAGTGACAAGACCTATGGACTTGAATTCAAATTCTGGCTTTGCTATTTCTTTATCCAAACTACCTACACTGGAGGCTCAATTTCCCCTTCTGTAAAATGATAAGATTAGATTAAATCATAGATTCTTAATCTAGAGTCCGTGAACTTTTTATATTTTATATTAATTTGATAATTATTTCACTGTAACTGATTTCCTTTAAATTCCTAGATATTTTGTTTTATGCATTTATAAGTATTATTCTGAGATGAACTCCTTAGGCTTCACCAGACTGCCAAAAGGGTTGATCTTTAAAGGTTAAGAGCCCTTAGGGTAGATAATCTTCAAGATTCCTCCCAGCTCTGCATCTTTGCATGTTCAAAAGACCTTGCCCAACTGTAGAGGCTGACTCACTGATCCCACTTGCCCAGGCCTGCCCTGGACTACACAACTCTCAATAGCTAACCTAGCCCGCCTCATAAAACTCTGCTTTTATGTGACATTTAGCAAAAGCATAAAAATTAAGTACCCAACTACTCCCCTGAAGCTACATTTTACACTTTCACAAATGTTTTCTGAGGTTCGCTGTGAGCCAGGGAGATTAGAGTGGGTATGGGAAACTGAGGGAAATTTTGATTTCTAGTACCTCGGTAGAGAGGGAAACCTCCTTTTGTGTTGTTTTCCCTGTTTATTCTATCTTCCATGTCTCTGACTCTTTATGTCTTTGTCTGTCTGTCTCCCTCTGTCTCTTTCTCTCTTTCCCTCCCCACCCATTCACCTTTTGGTGATATTTTCTACCTGAGCTATATACCTGCTTCTGCTTGTTCTTTGAAGTGAGGCACTTTAGTGGGGATCTTTGGTCCCAGCACAATAGTGAGGCAGCCATAAAGTTCTCTGGTGTTAGTGTCAAATAAAGTCAAGTTAGGCAGCATCTCCCCTTGCCTAACTGGTAACACACACAGCTGTGAAGGCCCAGGATTTCATATAACAACTTCAAGTGTGACCTAGAATGACATTTCTTTGAGTCAGGGATTATGTCTGGGAAGGAAAGGAGGAAAGGGAGAAAAAAGGAAAGAAGGAAAGGAGAAGGGAAGAAAAAGAGGGAAGGAAGGAAGAATGTAGAAGGAGGGAAGGAGGGAAAGAAGAGAAGGAAAAAAGGGAGAGAAGAAAGGAAGCTCTACCTCAGGCGTTAACTGACTAGATGTGGGACCTCAAGGCAAGTCCCATCCTTTCTGCCTTGATTTTCTCATCTACAGAATAGAGATAAACCAGCTCTACCTAGCTTTATAAGGTTTTTGTTAAGGTGAGATAACGAATGTGACAATACTTTTAAAAGTCCAAGACATTATGAAAATTATTAGCTATTATTTATATCACCATTAGTGATTTTGCCTGGGAATAGGGGCCTGGAATTCATCTCCATCTCTCTGGGCACCAACATTGTTCACGTCAGGTGTGCTCTGTAATGCCACTTATTTCGTTGTCAGGGAGTTAATTTCTCTACCATATGCTTACCAGTGATGAGGAACGTTCTTTTAGCAATCTCATCAAGAGAGCCTGGTCATGAATTCACCATCAGGCAGGTCTTCCTCATGCCTGACCCACATTATTCTTGCTGTGGCAACAATAGCGTTTGCTTAGAGAGACAAGGGGGTCACCTCGCTTCCCATAATTAGGGCTAGGGACTGTACTGATACTGGGGTTCCCTGCCTGGTTGGGAAAGAGCAGATAGTTAGAGAAGCAAGGAGTCCCTAGAGACTAGGAGGAAGAAGGCCTTTGTAATTTCTGGAGCCAGGTCTGGGCAGGCTGTTGATGTCACAACTCCGTTAGGCCAAGTCTAGCTTTCGGCTTTCTGCCTTAGCCTCTAGAGAGACTGTGTGATGAAGTAGATTAAAACATGGTGGATTAGAATCCACTTAGTACCTGTGTGACTTGGGGCAAATGAATTCACCTCGATGGATTTCAGTTTCTTCATCTATAAATAAGGTGGACCGAAATGACCTCTAAAGTTCCTGCCTGGTAAAAACCTAGGGTTCATCAATCACTGTCTCTGCAGAGTTTCCAACTCTACAATCTTCTCCAAAGCATATATGAGACCTGCTATCAAATGAGTGAAAGGGGTGAAAAGTAGGGAGGGCCCTGGGACTCTGGACAATCAGGAATCAGCAAAGAGAAAAGTTTTCCAGTGGAGCAGTGCCTGTGAGAAGTCTCATTCAGTCTTTAGTAGGGCTTGGCCTTTCTGAGCTTGTAAGAGGGGGAAAATAAAGGGAAATTATCCAAGTGCGTTTCTAGCAAAAACAATTTCCTCATTTAGTTCCTTTATAAAATTAAAGATGTATGCATCTTTGGCAAATTTGGCCATCGTATATAATAAAAAAAATTCATGCCTTTAAAATGACGTGTTTGTAAGGTATAGTGAATTAGATTTTTATTTAGGCATTTTTTAGTCGTGTCCAACTCTTCACGACTCTATTGGAGTCTTCTTGACAGATACTGGAGTAGTTTGCCATTTCCTTCTTTAGCTCATTTTACAGATGAGGAAACTGAGGCAAACAGGGTTAAGTGACTTGCCCAGCTTGTCATACAGCCAATAACTGTCCAAGGCCAGATTTCAACTCTGGAAGATGAGTCTTTTTTTTTTTTAAATTTTTTTATTTTTTTAATGTTTAACAATCACTGCCATACAATTGCGATTTTATCCCTCCCCACCCACCCCCCACTACCTCCCTCCCTCCCCACGACTGCATACAATTCTGTATAGATTCTACATATACTTTCCTATTGAGTATATTTTCACTATGGTCATGCTATGTAGTCAGACTAAGATAAATGAAAGAATCCGTATAACAAATCAGAACATGATACACAAACAGATACACATACACAAACATGATCTGCTACATTATGTGAGTGACTTCCATATTTCTCTCTCTGAGTGTGGGAGGCATTTTGCCTTGAGGTCCACCATTGGGATTTTTTTTTTTTCAGAGGTTCTTGTGTTATTACAAAAATCTAAGTCTACCAGAAAAAACTCTCACACACTGTGGTTGTTGCTGTGCATAAAGTTCTCCTGGTTCTGCTCCTTTCACTCAGCATCAGGTCATATAAGTCCTTCCAGGCCTCTCTGAAGTCTTCTTGTTCATCATTTCTTATGGCACAATAGTACTCCATTACATTCATATACCATAATTTATTCAGCCATTCCCCAATTGATGGACATCCCCTTGACTTCCAGTTTTTGGCAACTACATAGAGTGCTGCTATAAATATTTTTGTACATGTGGGACCCTTTCCCATTTTTATGATCTCTTGGGGATATAGTCCTAGTAGCGATATTGCTGGGTCAAAGGGTATGCACATTTTTGTAGCCCTTTGGGCATAGTTCCAAATTGCTCTCCAGAATGGTTGGATGCGCTCACAGCTCCACCAACAATGAATTAGTGTTCCAACTCTCCCACATCCCCTCCAGCATTTATCATTTTCTTGTTCTGTCATGTTTGCCAATCTTATAGGTGTGATGTGGTACCTCAGAGTTGTTTTGATTTGCATCTCTCTAACCAATAGTGATTTAGAGCATTTTTTCATATGATTATAGATAGCTTTAATTTCTTCCTCTGAAAATTGCCTGTTCATATCCTTTGACCATTTATCAATTGGGGAATGATGGAAGATGAGTCTTCCAGACTCCAGGCCTTATCCACTGTGGCACCACCTTTATGTATGAGATAGTGACTGCATATTTAATTTCAGTGAAATAGAGAACTCCCTCTACAAAAATAAGTCAGCACCTTACCTCCAATTTATAGTTTTAAGAGTTGTTTGTGGCATTGAGAAGTTAAGTACTTTGCCCAGGCTTACAGAGCATGTGTGAACATGTATGTATCTATGTATGGCACTTAAAGCTGTGTCTTTCTGTAAGTGAAGTCAGATTTGTACCCATCAAGCCATGTTGTCTCTCAAAGCATAAATGACATTATTAGAAATATATTGCAATATATATTATTTTATGCATATATAAATGTATAAATATATATGTAAGAGGCAGCTAGGTGGCACAGTGGATAGAGCTCTGGACTGGGAATTGGGAAGATTCATCTTCCTGAATTCAAATCTGGCCTCAGGCACTTATTAGCTGCATGACCCTGGACAAGTCACTTCACTTTGCCTCAGTTTCCTCATCTGTAAAATAATCTAGAGAAGCAAATGGTTTGCCATTTGCCATAGCAAACCACTCCAGTATCTTCGCCAAGAAAACCCCAAGTGGGGTCACAGAGTCAGACAAAACTGAAAAAAATGACTGAACTGAAAAATCTTTGATCCTTTCTGATCCACAGGAGAAGGAAATCATCCTGTGGAGTTGCCTGATTGCTTAAATGCAGTCAGCATAGAGGGTACATGAGCTGCTCTCTATCTTATAACAACCCTGGGAAGACTTGTAGGAACAGATACTTGGTACAGTGAGCAGAACCAGCGAAAAAGCTACACTGTGACCACAACCAGAGAGTCAGCCATGGAACGGCAAACCTGCCTTGTTCAAGGCTCACCTCTGACAGTCCCATTGTGTAGCCCTGGACACTTCTCTGTTCCCCAAGAAACTCTCTAGGACTGTACATTGCAGAGAAATGGCCAGCGATCTGCACTGGTGGTTTCCTCACTGAGGACTTCCATGTACCATTGAAGTCACACTCTATTCTTACCCCTGTCTTAAAAATAAAAAAAATTAAACAGCTTAAATAGGATAAGTCTTGCTTATCTCTGAAGTATTTCCATATTTGATCAGTTGATTAAATATGGAATGTGAATACTTTAGAAAGTGTTTGCTCGGTTATTGACCCCATTGGATAAGCCTGGTGAAGCCTATGGACCCCTTCTCAGAATAATGTTTGTAAATACATAAAATATAACCAGAGAACTGCAGACGAAATCAAAGGTTAATGAAAATAATAAAGATGTATTTTTTCCTATTCAGGTTCACAAACCCTTTAATATCTATACATGAACCCATAGTTAAGAACTTCTACCAAGAACCTGGTTGTCTATGAATAAAAATCAAGAGATGCCTCTGTGTCAGGTGTCTCCTAACTTATCATTTTCCAAGCATGACTTTATTTTACAGCCAGAACCAGAGTCAAACAGGAAGTAATCCAATCTCTTCCAAAAGCTCTGGGAGTTTCCTGAGACTCCCTGGGGCCATCTCCCCAGGAGGGCTGTCTCCCTTGCTTCCCCCATAATGGGAGGGTGAACTCATCCCTTGCCTTTCTCTGGTCTCCTTGTAGGGGCCCTCTTTATGTGATCTGATGCTTTAATATTCCATATCTCCTTAGATGTTTGGAGTCTGCAGCATTTCAGTGTCATGTTTGCTTTTTATTAAAGAGAAGGGATCTCCTCTGCAGAATATTAAGTGGCCCAGGCAGCTTTGGGAAGTAGTGCTGTTAATCCAGCGACAGCTGCTGCTTATTCCATCTTGGTGACTGGCAGCTCTGCTTCAACCTGTCCCCCACCCCCACCCTCCCCACAGCCCTCCCCTGTTCCTCTGGGACTCAGGAATACAAGAAAGGAGGCTCATTTATGCAAATTCTCATCAGCTAGCCAGTCTCATTCTAGAATCCTAAAAACAATTTAAGGTACATTAGAGACCATGTAG
Source organism: Notamacropus eugenii (assembly GCF_028372415.1). Lineage (NCBI taxonomy): Eukaryota > Metazoa > Chordata > Mammalia > Diprotodontia > Macropodidae > Notamacropus > Notamacropus eugenii. The sequence goes on along the minus strand of NC_092873.1, from coordinate 338,715,976 downwards.
GCCAACCCTCTCATTTTCAATGAGGTATTGGGGCCCATGGTCACACAACTAGGACTTTTGTAGAAAAGCCAGGACTCTTAAGTGTGACCTTGGGCAATTCACTGAAGGGTTATGAACAACTGGATAATCTCCAAAATCCTTCTCAGTGCTATCTTAATGTGAACCCACCAAGCCAATCTTGTTACCCCCTGCACATGCCAAACTCATTTCTGCCTTGGCTTCTCTACCTGAAATGTTCTCTCTCTATTCTGCCAGTCTAAAACCTATCATCCTTCAAAGTCAAATTCAAGACTCGCTTGCTTCATGAAGCCTTCCCTGACTAATCTCAGTACCTAATGATCTTTCCTGTCTTTAAAAAGAAAAAAAAAACAGGCAGTTTAATGACTCTTTGGGCATAATTCAATATTGTTCTCCAAAATAGTTGGATCAGTTCACAATTCCACCAGCAATGAGTGTCCCAACTTTTCTATATCCCCTCTAGCATTTTTCTTTTCCCATTCAATTATTTTAGCCAATATGATAGATGTAAAATGATATCTCAAGGTTGTTTTAATTTATAATTCTCTAATCAATAATGATTTAGAGCTAACCCTCAAGGAGTTTATTATTATTCTAATGGGAAAGACAATATGGATAAATTAAAACATGAAAGATAAATATGGTAGAGGGAAGATAACCTTAGATGGGATGGTGTTAGCAGCTGAGGGATCAGGAAAAGCCTCCAGGTGAAGCTGACATACCACAAAAGAAGTATGTATGAGCCCTGTAGACTTGCATGAAATTTAGTACTGAAATTTAGTAATGAGTTCATACGTTAATAGATTTAAAGCTGGTTAGTCTTAGAATCCACCCTCCTCATTTTACATTTGAAGAAGCTGAGATCCAGAGATGTTAAATAATTTGCCTGAGCTCAACCCTTAGGTCTTCTGGTTCCACATTCAGCGCTTTCCACTCTCTTATCTATATCTTTACATACATTTATAGCATGAGATGCGGTATCAGGTATTCTCAACCAGATTGTGTTGGATGGGATTTTGAACTTCTACTTCTTATGAAAAACTCCCTGTACTCACACCGAAAGGATATAAGCTCCTTAATCACTATTTGCTGGTCCCCATAAGCATTTTCTGTGTGTGTGTATGTATGTATATGTGCATGTACATGTGTATTCATACACATACACATATAAACATACGCACTGAAGATACATAGAAAAAACAAAAACAGTCTGTGCCCCTAAGGAGGGCATGTTCTAATGGAGGAGACAGCATATAAATCAGAACATACAAAAGTAAACACAGAGAAGAAAAAAGATAACCTTAGTGAGGTTGTTGGCACTAGCAACTTAGGAGCATCAAGGAAGACCCCCAGGAGGAGGTGACTAAAAGCACTGTGGAGGAGGATTTGCTGCCATTAAAAACATGTACTCTTACACAAAATGTCAGTTAAATACATACATACGTACATACATATATACATACGTACATACATACATGCATATACATATATACATACACATGTGCATGTATGTGTATATGTATGTACAGGATTTAGGCTGGATTTTTTGGCTGGATTCAGTAAGTCCTGGTTTCAAATTCTTACTGACCCCTTAGCAATGTGACCAGGTCACATTGATTCTTCTGAAGCCCAGGAAACAATCTGAAGTTCTATCTTCAAAATCATAGACAAATTGAGATCAGCTTTGTGGAAGGATTTATTGTAACTTTGAAATCAGAGATAGTTGCCATGTTGAGGCAATGTCAAAAGTGTCACTTATCACACCCCCATTGTAGTAACGTAGGTGGTTGTCTTCTGTCTTGTCTGTGCAAGGCTGAGAGTGAGGGCTGGGAATGGGGGGAGAGTGCATTTTTATAGTTCAGGGTAAATAAAGCAAGAGGATGGAACTTAGGAAGCAAGCTGGTGGTGAGCATTCCTGAATGATGGTGGGATTGAAGGGTAGACTAGAGAGATTCGGTGATGCACAGGCACAGTTAACTTATCATTACCCACTTTGAGGATTATCTATGTCCTACTTTATGTGTTGTTCCAGCTAGGTTCCATCAAGCAGGAAGAAGTCAGAACTGGGGCGGCTGGGGATGGGGTCTCTGAGGGGGTGTGATTTTTTACTTCATTCCAAATCGAAAGAGCTTTGGGTTTGGTGATTACCTGCTGCTGTGAATTATCTGTGCTTAAATACCCCTTCATTATTGACAATATCACATCCCCAGGACTGATTGCCCATATGGCCATGGAGAGAACTGGTCTGTGTGCGAGGCTGGGTGATCTCCTGCCCCTGACCAAGACTGGATTCGGGCATATTAGTGGGTATTTTCCTGGAGTCAGGTGGCTGACTTACCTCAGCACTTAAGGCCTGTGAATCTACCATGTGTCTCCTAATACATGTATGTTCTGGCATGTGTGCCTCTTCCCAGTCCCCCTACCTGCTCTGATTGCAAATATGTGCCCGGTCTCCTCCAAGCTGCCTTAACACCAGGCAATTATATCTCAAATATGTTGCACAAATGAATAATAAAAACAAAGGAAAATTACTCTCTTTATTGAAACTCATTTTATGAATAAAACAATTATTCTGGTAATTGAAAAAATGTGTCATTAAATTAAATGCTGTGGTTCCTATTAAAATTTTAGTGCGTTTTTGCTGCTGCTGGCTAGAGACTGGTAATTATAGTCGAGAGTTTCGCTTTCTCTTTATTGTTTTTTAATCTCTCTGTGCCATAGCTCACCAACGATATTTTATATCAGAGAGATTTAAAACTGCTCTAGACGTGGGAGGGGAAAGCTGGCAGGGGGTAAGGAGCAGGGGAAAGGAGGAAATGGGGGGGAAACTGCATCAACATCTGCCTCTGACATTTGGCTGACTGTCACCCTGCTGGCCGACAGAGTTTGGTTCCTTGACTCATCAGTCAGGCTGGTAGCAGCCAATCGAAGGGCTAAGAATCCTGTGCCCTTCCCACCCTCATCCCCTTGTTTCTGACCCATCCTCCATTTGAAAGTGGTGGGAGAAGAGAGCCTAGATTTCTGTCTCCATTCGAGCTTTGATGGTGAGGAAAGGGTATCTTGGCATCCTCCAACTCTTGAAAACTCGGTGTTGGGGAATAAAACAACCCAATACAGTTTCTGCCTTCATGAACCGTACTGCCTGGTAGGAGGAACCACAGTAAGAGTCAGCTATGAAAGATGAAGCCAGAAGGAAAACAGGCCAACCCTTGACCTAAAGGGAGCATGATCAGAGATTCTGAAGGATCTACTGACTTTTGCGGGGAGAGACACTAATGATTTTATAGGGTGAGAGGAGTCATAAGAGATACCTCCTTGGTCTAGATTAGATAAGGTCAACTACAACTGCATTCAAATGAGATGTTACTTGTAAAGCACTTAGTGCAGTTCCTGAAACATAGCAGGTACTTGATAAATGCTTATTTTCTTCCCCTTTCCTCTCTACAACCTGGAGTCTATGCTGCAGACCAGATGATGTGACCTCTAAATACTTCTTCCAGGGTAAAGACTTCTCTGAATGTTATTAATTGATAATAATAACTAGCATTTTAAAATGGTTTACAAAATGCCTTTTCTAGGTTATCTCCTATGTAACATGTTATCTCACAACAGCTCTGTGACGTAGGTACTATTATTGGATGAACAATTTTTATGGATGAAAAAACTGAGATTGAGAGAGATTAAGTGACTTGCCTGGGGTCACGTAATCTTTTAAGCATTTGAGTCAGGATTCAAACTTGGGTCTTCCTGAATCCAAAGCCAGAGCCTTATCCATCGTATTCCATAGCTGCCAACAAGGGAACCATATATCAATTACGAGTAATATAATATCATACAATGCCACCCATTAGGTGTTCAGTGATGCCCGGCAGTTGGGAAGGTATGAAACATGGAGTGATTCTTAGTCATGAGCTTGGGTGGTTTCCTTCCAGAAAAGGAAGCAGACACCTTAGAGGTCATCTCATCCAATCCCCTTATTTCACAGGTGAGAAAATTGAGGCCCAGCAAAGTAAAGTGCCCAGAGTCACATTGTGAGTAGCATCAGAATCAGATCTAAAGCCAAAGTCTTCCGGCCACTGCCCAGTGCGCCATTGCTTCCTCTGTTATCTGTAAGACATTTTTCCCTTTGGCTAACTTAAATTCTGAGGGTCTCTCCCAAGAGACAAAGTGCTGGACTTCTCTCCCTCTCTTCCCTTCTTTGCAGACATTTTTCTGTCCAGCTTGCTGATTCCCCCGCCTCCCTGCTGGACTCTGCTTTTGTTCAGCTGGGGCTGCCCGTTACAGAGCTAGCTCAGCTCCATGCCTCCTTGCCCTTTTAAACAAGTAGCTTGGTCATGTCCAGCTCATTCTAATTATCTTTTTTTATGATGAGCCATCCAGATAGGGTCGGTTCTTCTTTCTGCCATAATTGAGCTATTTCCTCACCAGGGCAAGAGGTTAGAGGAAGGGGGAGGGGAATCCTTTTCTCTCCCTGGAGAACTGACACCTAGCAGAGAAAATTAACCACCATTAACCCTGAGGTTGTGTGGGCTCATAGTTCACTAGGGACAAGTCAATGGCTCCCTATCCCTTTATCTCCCCAGTTCCTTCCTCCAGGACCATAGACAGGGCTATGTAGAATGAGCCAGAGCCCTGCCAGTACTATTTCCAGACTGGGGCAACTTATCCTGTGATCCAGCAAGGACCATTGGTGCTAGAAAAAGAGAAGCAAGAGTCTGTTTATCATGGATAGATGGAGGAAGGGAGATACAAAGTGCAGCATATGTATTCCACTGGAAATACAGTTATAGGATTTAGAGTCAGAGGAGATCAGAGGATTTGGGTTCAAACCCCAGCTCTGACATTTCCCATCTGTGGACCTTTGGGAAATTATTTAATCCCTCTGGACCTTACTTACTCATTTATAAAATGATTGTGTTAGATAGTCAATTAATCTCCAAGCCAGCATCAGAGGTTTCAGGGTTATTTTGATCAGTAACACATAACAGGAGTATTTGATTTTCAGTTAGGAGACCGGATTTGAGTTCTGAAGGTTCCACCACCATTACTTTGACCTTAGATAAGCTCACTGGGCTTTGTTTCCTCATCCATAAAATAAGAATAATCCCACTTACTGCATCTATTTCAGAGGGCTGTCGTGAAGATTGAATTTCAAAATCTATATATTATGCTCTGTAGCCATTAAGTGCTGTATAAATCAATTATTGAAAAATTATTATTTTGTTATTGGTAGGGCTGTCACTTGATTGAGATTGATTTTCCTTAAATGAAGCCCTGATTATATCACTCCCCTACTCAATAAACTCCAGTGGCTCCCTATTGCTCTCAAAGATCAAATTAGAGACTCCTCTGTTTGGCTTTTAAAGATCTTCACCACCTGGCCCCAGCCTACCTTTGAAGTCTCATTATAGATTACACCCCTTCCGGCCGTCTAGACAAACTGGCATTCTTCCTTAATTATGTCACTCCATTTCTAGCCTTTGCATTGGCTTCCCCCTGGCTGGAATGCATTCTGCACTCACACTCACCTAGTAAAACCTCTTGCTTACCACAAGTGTCAGCCTCGTCTTCCCCCAAACTGCTGATGCCTTCGCTCTCTCAAATTCTTTGTTTATTTTTTATGTATTCTTCCTATTCTTACATATGTACGTATTCTCTCCCTTGATCAAATGTAAGCTCTATGAGATCTGAGATTATAACATTTTTGTTGTTGTATCTTCAAGACCAGACATTGGGCCTGGAATGTAGTAAGCACTTAATACATACTTGTTGGTTGTGTTTGTGTTTTGTTTCTCATAGAGAACCATGACATCAGGGACATGATTACTGGACTTGTAGTTGGCTTTGATTTGAGTGAGGGAGGGTTGTGGAAGGTCATCAGCCTCACTTCTCCTCCAGAGCCTTCTGGGTCCAGTGGCCAGATATTCATCAGGATGACTGAAGATGACCCAGGATGGAGTGGGAGACCCTGCCCCTTTTAGGATGAGGTCTTTTCAGGTTCTCACTTGCTTGTTGGTTGACTGAATAGGGGAGGTTCTTTAGTACCAGACTGGAAAAGAGAGACTCTAATGGAAGACTTTTGGCAGCCACCACCCTCGAAGGGTGGGGGGAGCTCCCTCCATTGGGCAGCTAGGTAGTGCATTAGATAGAATACCAGGATTAGTCAGGAAGACATCTTCCTGAGTTCAAATCTGACCTCAGACTTTTACTAGCTATGTGACACTGGGCAAGTCATTTAACCCTATTTTCCTCAGTTTCCTCATCTGTAAAATGAGCTGGAGAAGGAAATGACAAACCATTCCAGCATCTTTGCCAAAAAAACCTCAAGTTAACTTAAATGACCAAACAATAACAACATTGGAATGCTTCACAGGAGAAGAGAAAAACTATTGTACTAGAACAGATTATAAGACCTCTGAAGCTAGAGGCCATTTCTTATTCACTGTTGTGTACCCCACAATAATTAATTCAGTGCATGGCAAATAATAAGAGAGTAACAATAAATATTTATTGAACAAATAAAGGAATGAATGAAGTTTCTAACTCCTTTCAGAACACTTACTAAGTTCCTGTGCTGGGCTAGCTGGATGGATACGAGTTCTGAGCCTGGAGTCAGGAAGACCTGAATTCCATTGTGGTCTCTGACGTGTAATAGCTGTATGACCCTGGGCAAGCCATTTAACTTCCATCTACCTCAGTTTCCTCATCTGTAAAATGGAGTTAAAAATAGCACCTACCTCACAGGGTTGTTTTAAGGATCAGTATAAAAATCAATTACATCAATCAAGGTAGACCAGTCCAGTTGCTGTCTTCTAGGTGCTTGTGATCCAAGACAACCCTTATAGTACAAGAATAAAACAAGTAATACTGATAATACCACTAATTATTCTCATTTACATATTGAGAGGTTAAATTATATAGTAGACAGATAGGTACCTTATTGTCAAGAAAATTGACTCTGTTAGGTACTAACTCTGTAACCACAGGCAAGTCATTTAAACCTCTCCACCCCCTAGGTCCCTAACCCTAACCCTATAAGGTAGGCAGTTCAAGTGTAACTAAATTGATTTTAAAGATGAGGAAACTGAGGACCACTGTGATTATGATTTGCCCAAAGTCACATGGGAAATAAGAAGAAGAATTTGAAACCAGCTCCCTTGACTAGGAGCCAAACTTCTTCGCACTGAACCCTCAGATAGGTAGGGCTAAGAGGGATTCCAGGGGTTCCCTATGTAGCAGGTGAACAGAGAGTTATTCAGCCCTACATTCAATTAATGACTCATTGTCTAGATGGGTTTCCTGGTTTAAATAATCTCTAGCAACTCTGGGAAGTTATAGCAGAACAGTCTATAACTCTCTATTTTTAGCTATGAACCCCCAGCCAGAGAAAGAGCTCTGGCAAAACACTTCAGTGTCAAATTTATTTCTCTCCTAAATCTATTTCCTTCTCCTCTCCATGGGTGCTCCCCCTCAGCTGCCTCTTCTCAACCGAAATCCTAATAAGTACACCCAGACTAGCAAATGCCTGTGGTTTAACACTGTTTTTAAAGTAAATGTTTAAAACAAAGAAAGGTAAATAGACTTTTCCCATGCCCAGAGGAAGAGGTTTCAGGCTCCCATGAGGGATCTCAAAGGGGAGAAATAGATAGAGAATTACCACCTTGGGATCTGTACATCATGGGGAAGAGGACTGAGTTTCAGCAATGTAGTATCTATACTAACCCTCTTTTGTTCCTGATTGGCTCCCACATCCAATTTCTTAGAGTCCTGGCCTCACCTCATGTGGTGGCTACCTCTTTTTCTTTTCCATGCAGCTTCCAGAGTCTCTCATCATTTCAGAGTTCTCCCTCGCTGGATACTTTCTAAAGGACCTCATTGGGAGCTAAATTCCTTGTAAGGTATGACTTCTTTCTGGACTGACTCAAATTGTCCTCCTGTCTTTTAAAGATCACTCTGTGGAGTGGCTAATCATTGTTGATCCAATGACACGTCTCCTGTTGTAATTCACTCAAGGGAGTTGTTCTTAACTCATAAAAGGGATCAGCTGCCACAGTGAAATTTTTATGGTTAGTTTAACACTTCCTTATCAGTCGCTTTTTGGTGATTAGATCCTCATTATTCAAAAACCAACTCTCTTACACATTTAGCCAGAATGGGATCCTGGGGAGATCACCACCTGTTTTCATCTTAGTTAGGGAAGCCTGCCTACGGGAAATGGGATTTCAGGAGCTGCCAACTGTCTCTCTCCCCATCCCCTTACCATCATTGACAGCTGTGTACCATGAACTCTCTCCCTCCTGATCCTGTCAGCTTAGAGATTCCTAGAGAATGAAGACACCTTGCTGGGTTTTATTTTTCTACTTCGGGAACTTATTCCTTTATCAGACAGTGGCAGCACTAGGGACTGTGTTCCTGGCGACCGTTTGCCTCTGCTAACAAAGAGAAGGCCGATTCCGGCACCAGTGGCTGGAGTCCTTGATGTGTCTCTTTAGGGTCATTATTGAAACCTTCAGGTGATGAGCAAGAGAGAGCTGTCTGCTGCTGCCGATAACAGCTCACTGACTGCTTAAGCCCATAATTGAGGCCAAGAAGAAGCAACACAAAGACTTAAGAAGCAGATGGTGGGCCTATGCCCTGAAAGGGGAGGGGCCTAGAGAGATGAAGGTTAGGGACCCTGGGCCTTCATATTTTAGGACTGGTAAGAAGAGATGATTCCTTCCCCTCTCCAGACTGCCTGGACCCTATTTGAGGAAGTGAGAATCATAGAGTGTCAGAGGTAGAAGGCACCTTAGAGTCCTTGTGGTCCAATATGAAGGATAAGGAAACTGAGACCCAGAGAGGAAAATTGAAATGCCAATAGCTACTTAACATCAGAGCCTGGACTAAAACCCACACTTCTTGGACTCCAAGTCCAAGGATCTTGCCATGATATCATAATGCCTCAACATGTAAGATAATTTCACCAAAGCATGTTAGATCAGAGGAGTCAGGAGTTAGATCAAGAAGATCAGGCCACTAGGAAGATTGTTCTGAGGTTCAGTTTCCCTTAGAAAAAATTTCCACCAATTTAAGTTCCACTGGTAAAGTAGTCAGTCCTTCATGGTATAATGAGACTTTGGAATGTGGTCTGTAGTGGAAGACCCCAGGGATCTATGTTTGGCCCTGTGTCATCTCACATGGATGGCACCTTTACGACAAAAAACTAGAGGGATAGCTAGCAAATTATATGACAAAATCAGGGTTCATAAAGCCTAAAATCATGAGTTATGTCTAACAAGATGAAATTCACTAGGAATAAATATGAAATTTTCACTTGGATAAAAAAAAAAATACCTTAACAGGTAGAGATGAGGGCTAGACAGCATTCTATCTGGGAGTGTTAATGGAAGGTAAACAGATCTAGAGTGAATGGGTAGAAGTTACACAAATACTCTTTACCATGAGAGCTGTCCAGCAGCAGAGTGGGTTGTCTAAGGGAGATGGTCAGGCAAAGGTTGGATGGCCCTTTATTGAGTGTGTTATAAAGAAGACTAGATGGTCTCTGAGGTCTCTTCCGACTCTGAAAGTCTGTGATTCTTAGACCCACTCTGACACTGGGACAAGAAAATATGACAGGTTGACCAGACTCAGGAGGGTTTTGTCTTGGAGACCAAAAGAAAAGGGTACTAGAATGAGAACCAGAACTCCTGGGCTTGGTGCCTGACTCTTGTGTAAACGTCATGTGTTGGTGGTGGTGATGGTGGTTCTTTGTTCTCATCATGTGTTGTTGTTGAACAGGAGGTAGTGGTGGTCCTTTGTTCTCTAAGAGCACTAATGACATCACACTTGCGTGTGAATTGGATTTAAGTGAGGCAGAACAGTGACAGTGCAAAGTCATCAGCCTCACTTTCTTCCTTGAGAGTCATAGAAGTCCAATGATAGGACAAAAGTCAACGGTCTGGGATGCAATTAGGTGGCTCAATAGATAGAACCCTGAGCCTGGAGTCAGGAAAGCCTGAGTTCAAATGTCACCTCTGACACTTATAGGCTGTGTGAGCCGGGGCAAGTCACTTAAGCTCTATTTGCTTCAGTTTCCTCATCAGTAAAATGGGGAAAATAGCAGCACTTACCTCCCAGAGATGTTGTGAGAATCAAATAAGATGTGAGTTGTAAAATGTTTGCCACAGTGCCTGGCAAGTGGCAAGCGCTATATGAATGTTAGTTATTATTGGTGCGGTGTTGGTTGTTACAGACTTCACAACTACTCAGTGGCTACAGCTCCTGTTTTGTCCTGCAGTTTAGGCAGAAAGCACTAGGGGTATGGACTCCCTTGCTTTGTGTGATGGCCATGCCCATGAATGAACTTTAGCCTTCACCAGGACCCAGCAAGTCTGCAGACCCATAAACTAGCAGTAGGAAATAGCGAGTTCTGGTGATTCTGACCAAGCCCTGCTAAAACAGAAGCCACTCACCTTCCCATGTATAGATTCTCCAAAATGCAGAAGAAGGGGAGGTGCCTAAGAAACCTGTCAGACACATTCTTCATTTGGAAAGCCTGTGGCCAGGTTTCATTATAGCCTCACATTCAAAGAAAAAAATGATCAAATGCTAACTGGTCCCCAGCTTCTCTCCACTCTTTCCCTGCAAATAAACATAGATAGTTGGGGGCCTTTGCCAGAGAACCTGACTTTCATGGGATCATATGAATAGTCTGCCCTGGAAATTAGCTAAATGACGACAGTACCCAAAGAGACACATAACTGATAAACAGATAAGTAGGAAAGCAGTCAGTCACTGGACAAGCTATGAGTAGAAATCCTTCAGTTTCTGACTCAGAGCAAATGTCATTAAACCTGCCAGGCTCACAGCAGTTATCCTGTACTATACCCTGGCATAGATAAGAAGGGACCTTAATCAACAACAGATTACCGAAGCCAAATTTACATTCACTGCTGTCTTTTATGCCCTGATTGGCAATGAGTTGCTTTGAAGAAAAGGGTTTGCTTTTTGTTTTTAAAGTGTCACCAGAAACAGGGAACTAGTACACTTGGTAGGCAGCCTTCTTCCTTGATGCGACAGCTTTATTTGATAACTTGATTATATATAGACTGTGATTTTCCCTGTGACTGTTTTATAACCTTTTCCCATTCCTTGTTCTGTGAAAGGTCGATTCTTGACAGTGTCTCTATTTCTGGGGAGTAAGAACAAAATGGTGCCTCTGGATAGATAGACAGAAAGATAGATAAACAGAAAAACAGACAAAAAGATAGACAGATAGATAAACAGAAAGGTAGACCGAAAGATGAAAAGCCAGAAAGCCAGATAAAAAGTAATACAGACAGAAAATAGATAACTAGAAAAATAGAGTGATAGAAAGATGGATTAACAGAGTGATAGACAAAAATGGATAGAAAAATAGACAAACAGAAAGTTAGACAAACAGAAAGATAGAAAAAAGAAAGGCCAAAAGATAGGTAAATACACAGAAAGATTAATTGTTAGACATAGATATATAGATGACTAGAAAGATAGACAGATGGCAGACAAAAAGATAGACTAATAGACAGACAGATTTGGTGCCTAAAGAACTTTATCCTTGCAGTGACTGATAGTCAGCCCTACTTTTGAATATGTGTGTTCCTTCTAGGCTAATAATAACAAATAATAACTAGCATTTATCTTTGCACTTTAAGGTTTACAAAGTGTTTTACTCATACCTGTAGCCTCCCATTTAATCCTTACAATAACTCTGGTGCTATCATTATTTCTATTTTACATATATGGAAACTGAGACTGAGAGCGGTCAAGTGACTTGCTCAGGATAGCAAATGTCTGAAGCAGTATTTGAACTCAGGTCTTCCTGAATCCAGGTCTAGCTCTCTGCCCACTGCACTTTCGCAAACATTAAATCAGGGGAATTGTTTGACATTTTTCATGTCCCTGGAAGCATGCGGATACCATACAGAGGTCTGATTTGTCTGGGTAGATCCATGGGTGGCAGGAGGGAGTTAAGAGGACTGATCTGAGCTGTTCATATTACCAGAGCCATGGCAGCTGATCAGCACTGGCACCAGACTAGCCTGGCTGGACATAAGTCTGAACATATGCTTCTGAGGTCCCAGCTGTCTCTAATAGCTAGGGAAAGCTATGTATGGAAAAAATAGTATGATCATAGTGTGTGAACTTAAGCAATCTCCTGGTCCTCTTTGGCTTCCATTTCCCTACTTTTTTTTTTTAAGGAAAGGAATGTCTTCCTCCATTTAATTCACTTCTTCCTTCCTGTGCATTCCACTGCTAACCAGGATATGAGGTCTAGAGTCAGCAGCAACATTCACTAAAGGGTCAAGAGACTTTCTTCTTTCTGGCAAGAGGGTCAACCTGTCTTCTCTAATCTTGTCATTTCCATTGACCAAGGAGCTGAAGGTAGTGGGGAAATCTGCTTCTCTGGAAGTGCAGTGAGATTTTTCTTGCAGAATTTAGAGCTTGAAAGGGACCCTAAAGATCATTTTATCCAATGTCATCATTTTATAGATGAAAAAATTGAAATCTAGATAAGGGAAGGGATTTGCCTAGGGTGGCACAGGAAGCAAATAGCAGAGTCAAGATTGGAATTCAGATCAAATGACTCCAAATTCAGTTGATCTTTCTCTTATACCACACTACTAATATCTGGGATGGTTTGGGCAGGCCAAAATAAATGATGTAAGATAGACACCATGACTTCCCAAGGTTACTTCTAACCTCAGGACTCTAATTACTTCTTCCCAGTTTGCTTCCCTTCCTGTACACTGCATTATCCCCAACCCTTGTCCCACATCCTAACCAAATAATCTTTATGTCCCACTCCTTCAAATTTAGAATTTCTTCTGCAAGCCAGTGCTTCATGCCGGGCAGATATCATGAGCAGGTTATGCAAAATATATCCTCTGAATTTCTGAACTACTCAGTGTGGGGCAGGAGAGGGTAGTGGCACAGGAAAAGAGAAGCAGGAGGGTTTATTCCTATTTGGCAGATGAGGAAGGAAGACGAGAGAGATATAGAGATGGGGGGAGAAAGAGAGAGACAGAGATGAGGAAAGACAGAAAAAAGAAAGGAAGGAAGGAAGGAGGAGAGGAGGGAGAAGAAACAAAAAAGAGAACAGACAGAAAGAAAGAGAGGAGAAAAGAACAGAGAGAAAGACAAAGAAAGAAAATGGAAGGAAGGAAGGACCAAAGGAAGGAAGAAATCATCTTTCAAAACCAAGCAGGGCCATCCTACAAAAAGGTGCTCTGGCCTTACTTCTAGCCATGTTTCACTGAAATACTGAGAGGAATAGAGTGAGCCCTGTTACTTTAGTCCTAGTTGGCAGTGGAGGAGATGTTGGAGTGAGAGCACTGACTGGTCTCCCAATGGGGAAAAAGTTTAGAAAGATAAGATAATGTACTTGTTTCTTCCAGTTGAGGTCTTCTACACCAGAAGTATTGAAGGGGACATGGTATAAGTCTGTCCTCAGAATAATACCAGCTAAATTAGAGATTTAAAAAAGATTCTTTGGAGACTATTTAGTACAACTTTCTTATCTTTATTTTTATTTCACCTTTATTTCTACCCTGCTACCCTACTCAGCAAACTATATCTTGTAACATTAAAAAAAAGAAGGGGAAAAAAGAATTTGAACCCATCAACTGAACCTAAAGGAATATGCAATATTCCACACTATAGTTCCCCATTGATTTAAACAAAGAAGGGAGGTGCATTTTCTCATCTTTTCTCCAGTAACAATCAACCAATAAGTATTTATGAAGTAGTAACAACATGCCAGGCATCAAGCTAGTACAAAATATAAACAATCCCTACTTTAAGGGAACTTATATTCCAGGAGGAAGGTCAAATATATACAAAAACCCTTTTTGGGGTTCTTGACAAAGATGTTGAAGTAGTTTGCTCTTTTCTTTTCCAGCTCATTTTTCAGATGAGGAAACTGAGGCAAACAGTGTGAAATTACTTGCCCAACCTCACACAGCTAGTAAGTGTCTGAAACTGGATTTGAACTCATGTTTTTCTGACTCCAAGTCCAATGTTCTATCCACTGTACCACTCAGCTGCCTACAGAAAAGTATATGCAGAATCAATAGAAAGTTTATAAATGGAAACAAATACAAAATGGTTAAATGCAAACCAAGAAGGTTGGGAGGGAGGGCACTATCACATGGAGAGATCAGGGAATGTTTCTTGTGGAAGATGGAACTTGAGCCAATCCTTAAATGAAGAGAGGAAAATGGAGGCAAGGAAGTTCATTTCAAGCTTCTGGAATGGCTAACATAAAGGCTAGAGCTAGAGGATGGAATATCTTATATGAAGAACAAAAAGGAGACCAGGTTGACTGGATTGGAGAGTACAGAAAAGGAAGTAATGTCTGATAAATGTGGAAAGATAGGTTGGGACCAAGTTGTGAAGGTCTGTATAAACTCAGAAGGAGTTTACTTTTTTTCTTCAGCATTTTTTGGGTCCCCTTTAGCAAGCTGTTGACTTGCTTTTCATGATTTTCTTGCATCTCTCATTTGTCTTTCAAATTTTTCCTCCACCTCTCTTACTTGATTTTCAAAATCCTTTTTGAGCTCTTCCATGGCCTGAGACTATTGAATATTTATTTTGGATGTTTGGGATACAGAAGCTTTGACTTTTATGTCTTTCCCTGGTGGTAAGCATTGTTCTTCCTCATCCAAAAGTATGGGAGAAGATACCTGTTCACCAAGAAAGTAACCTTCCATAGTCTTATTTTTTTTCCCTTTTGTGGGCATTTTCCCAACCAGTTATTTGACTTTTGTATTCTTTGTCAGGAGTAGGGTATATTCTGGGGACCTGTAAGATCTCAGTTCCTCCAAGGTGGCACAGTCAAGTCTGCACACTGATCTAGGAGCAACCAGAAACTTTTGTGCCCAGAATCTGCCAGTAGTAGAATTTCTTCTTCACAACAGCCTCACCTCCAGTTCCACCACACCAGCACTCAGGGCTGAGGTTCAGATCAGCTTCTCAATTCCCCCAGGGGCCTTAGGTGGGAGCAGGGCCACCACTCAGGGTTGAGGTCAGATCAGCTGTTCAATTTCCCCAGGGACTTTATGATGAGACCTTCAACAAAGGATGTTGGCTGCTGCCTGACTTTGGAGCCACCACCCACTGAGGCCTCTGCTGTGGCCATGGCTGGAGCTGGGAGGGACCCTGCTCCCTTCTCGGTCAGCTGAAAAAGCCCTCTCACTGACCTTTGGTGCCTGTGGGTTGAGGAATCTGTGAATCTCTGCTGTTGCTGCCACTGGGCATTCCACCCCCAAAGCCTGCTCCGGTCCTCCTCCCTGCGCCACACAATCAAGGCTGGGCTGGGCTCCATTCCACGTCTGGTGCAACAAATCTTTCCCATCAGCCTTCCAAGTCACCCTGGGTTGGAAGTCTCTTCCACTCTGTCGTTCTGTGGCTTCTGCTGCCCTAGAATTTGTTGAGAGTCATTCTTTACAGGTATTTTATGGGCTATGGGGGAAGAGCTAGAGTATGTGCATCTTTCTACTCTGCCATCTTGGCTCCACACATCAAAAGGAGTTTACTATTGATCCCAGAAGGAATAGAAGTCACTGAAGTTTATTGAGAGAGTTCAGTTCTCTGTTTAAGGAAAATTGCTTTGACTGCATTGTGTAGGATGGACTGGAGTAGGGAAAGACTTGAGACAGGGATGTCAGTTAGGAGTAATAATCTAGACAAGAGGCAAAGAAGGTCTGATATCCATTCATATATGCAGTGTGAGTGAAAGGAATTAGATTTAAGAGGTATTCTGAAAGGTAGAAACAGCAAGCTTTGACAACTGATTTGATATGTGGGGAGAAGCCACAGGATCATGGTGAGATTATGATCTTGAGAGCCTAGAGGATGGTGAAACCTTCAATAGAAATGAGGAAGTTTGGAAGAAGGGAAGATTTATTTGGGAGTAGGGAGTAAATAATGGAGCTCAGTTTAGGCATGTTGAATTTAAGATGTGTCCCAGATATATCTGTTTTGAAATGGTCGACAGACAATTGGTAATGCGATACTGAAGCTCAGAGGGGAGACTGGGGCTGGTTATATAGGTTTTGATGAGGTTACAAAGAGAGAACTTTGAGGAAGAAGGTAGGAAGGCCTGGGACAGAACCTTTAAGGAGTAACACCAATTAAGGAATGTGATTTGGATGAATATCCAGCAAAGGAAACTTAATTAGACAGGTAGGAGACTAAGTTAGAAGAGATCTGTGTCATGGAAAGCCAGAGAAGAGAAAGTATCCAGGAGGAGATCATGGTCATGGTTTTGGAGGTGTCGAGTGGAGCAAATAGGTTGAGAAAGATTAAGACTGAAAGAAGAGCATCAGACTTGGCATTTAAGAGATTATTGATAACTTTGGAGAGAGAAGTTTCAGTTGAGTTGATGAGATCCTTAAAATTATAGAGAATGCAAGGAGATTTTTTAAAATTTCCATTTTCAGTGTAGTAAAGGTATATATAATTTTCCCTGGTTCTTCTTGCATCACTTTGTATTAGTTCATATAAGTCTTCTCATGCATCTCTGAATTCTTTTTTCTTATGTTCAGTGATATTACTTTGTATATTTATAGCACAATTTGTTTAATCATTGATAGGAATCAACTGGGTTTCCAGTTTTTTGCTACTACAAAAAAAGTGTTTCTATCAATAAATTGGTGTATATACAACTTTTCTTTCTATCATTACCTTCTTGAGATATACCCCTATCTGTGGGATCTCTGGATCAAAGGATATGGAAATGTGAGACTTCTTTCATAATAATTCCAAAGCAGTTTCCAGAATGGTTGGCTCCTTCACAGATCCATAAAAAATCTGATCCCTTTATCTTACAGAAGGGGAAACTGAGTCCTAGAGAACTTAAATAACTTGCCCAAGGTCACCCAGGTAGGATGTATTAAAGCCAGAATTTGACCAGACTCCAGGTTTCATGCACTTTCTACCTATACTACATTGCTGGAGCCTTGAAGGTAATGTACCATGGTAGACCTGCCTCCTCAGGAAAGATAAGTGATTTCTCTGGTTCTTTTAGGCTCTGATTTATCTGGCATTTTAAAAGCCCTCAGGTAGCAAAGTTAAAATCCCTTTCAGGATCAGAGATTCTAGATAATAGGATGTCAGAACTAGGGAGAATCATCTAGTCAATTCCCTCATTTTATAGCTGGGAAAACTAAGACCCAGGGAAATTAAATGACTTGCCCAAATCCACAGAACATTCAGTGACTAAAATGAGACCAGAACCTAGGGCTTTTAGTTTCTAGCCCAGTGCCTATATTAATTTTCAAGTTCATAATTCCCCCATTCGAATGTAAAGTCCTTGGAAGCAGATATTGTTTCTTTTTACTTATTTTAATATTTAGCACAGTGCCTGGCACACAGTAGGTGCTTAATAAATATTTGTTTTCTCTCACATCCAGCCAATTTAGGAAGGGAAGTTTTGGCAGAACTAAGGTAGTTTCTTGCTGAAGCCCAAGGGAGGCTGGGGAAGTTCATTCTCTGGAAGTCTGGATAACTGCTTTGTTTGTCTGGGGTTGGAAGAGCATGACACTGAATGTAGGCAAGAGAATAGAATCCCAATCTCAAGAGTTGGAAGGGACCTCAAAGGTCAAGGTAGTCCAAGGATTCCCTCTACCACACACTTGACTTATTATTATTAAATTAATTTAATTTATTATCATTAATTTGTTTAATTAAATTTACATTATTGTTACATTTAAGACTCATTTACTTGAAGTCTCCTAGTGAGAAAGTATCTACTCAGTGGTATTCTAGAGCTGATTCCTATGGACTCTGATAGGTTGGTTGTTAAATATTTACCAGCATGCCACTGAGTTCATTACCTCCTAAGGTGGACCTTTGGAGAGCCCTCATTCATTATAAGAAGGTTTTTCAGTACATAGAGGCAAAACCTGCCTCTCTGAACCTTCTACTCATAGCTCTTAGTTCTGTCTTCTGGGGCCAATTGATCCTGAGCCATCTCTAGTCATCCTGATGAATATCTGGCCACTAGACCCAGATGGCTCAGGAGGAGAAAATGAGCCTAGTGACCTTGCACAGCCTTCCCTCACACAAATCAAAGTCAACTGCAAATCATGTCATCATCTCTCTGATGTCATGGTCCTTTTTGAGAATGAAGGACAAACACAACAACCACCTGGGGGCCAATTGAACAAGACTTCCATGTGATAGCCCTTCATAGATTGGAAAGTAACTAGCATATTTCCCCCTCTCACCCCCCTCAAGCCGTCTGTTCTCCAGGATAAGCACCCCCATTTCCATGAGCCTATCTTAGGTGGCATGCATAGATCTGGCATAGAGACTTGCTTCTGAGCAAGAGCCTATTTATCAGAGCCCAGAGTCCTTGGCTCAAGGGCCAAGATTGTGGAGAGGGAACATCAAGATGATGACCACAGAGGAGGCAGTATGATGATATCACTAGGCAAATAAAAAATAATATATAGTGCTTTAATATTTGAAGAATGGTTTATAGATGTTATATTTTATCCTCACAACAATCATGTGAGGTGATGCTATTATTATCCCCATTTTACAGAAGAAGAAACTGAGGCTACGAGAGATTAAATGACTTGCTCCCAGTCACACAGCCAGTAAGTATCTGAGAAAGGATTTAAACTTAGGTCTTCTTGACCCTCAGTCCAACTCTCTAGCCTCCAGACTCAATAGTTTAACTTTGAACATCACTTGGCCTAAGGCTGCCATCTCTAGGGTCTTATTTTGCTATGGTGTCCTGTCCTAAGGCTTGCCTCCCCTACAGCTTCCTACCCTAATCCTTGGAGGATCATGGACTCTGAGTCAGGGTCAGAAGGAATGCTGATAGTCCAACCCAGCACAGTGCTTTGCACCTAATGGGAGCTTAATGAATGTGTTTTCATTAATTCATTTGTTCATTCACCTCCCGCACCCCACCTCCACCCCTACTCCAGGCATGAACTAGAAACTAGAAACTCTTCACCATCCTTTTTACCCTTTCTTCATCCCAAAGACTCTGTCGCTTTCACCAGCTTAGGCCCCCTTCTGCCACCCCACAGGTGAAAGCCTCTCATCTTCCCCCTTACACTTTGGATTTTTTCCAAGTAAGTTTCCCCATGGGCATCTCCCCTCCCCTCATTCTTTTGCCTCCCAGGCCACAGCAGGAGCAGATGGTGCAGGTGTCATTTCAGAACAAACATCCCCATTAAACTGCCATTTGCTGCCAAGGATTTTTAATTATCCCAGAAGCTGTGTTTGCCAAGGGAGCTACTTAATGAATTAATTTATTATTTTTTCCCTTACTGACCATTGGAAGGAAGGGTTGCCACTTCATGTCTGGCTGTCACCCTTGTCCTAACATTTGGCCAGAATCAGGGCAGAAGGGTTCTGGGGAGTGGAGAGAGGCAGATGGATTTGGCTGGATTTGGAGCTATAAGGGTGCCTCCCTCATCACCATCTCTTCTCCTTTCCAAGCTCACCATGCACAGAGGAAGATAGCCCAATAGCCTTGTACTAATAACTCAATTTTTAGTTTAAGGGTAACAATCTTGGGATTGTAATATCCCAAAAGCAAAAGAAGAAGGAAGAGCTTTGTAAATCACAAATAACTATAAAAATGTTGTTATTATTATTTTTACCCTATACCATCATTGAAAACATGCTTCCCCCCCCCCCATTGTGACGCTCATTCCCATTCTAACCTCCTGCCCCAAGTTGAAACTCTGAGCTCTGAGTCTGGGTTATCTAGCTCTGATATGTGAATTTTTACCATATCTTATCAGAAACCAGGCCCTACTATACCAGTGAACTAATATCCCTACTTTTGTCTTTTACCTCTCCTTTATGTTGAACTCTGACCCTGGGACCCTGGACTCTGACAGCTGAACTGTCTTTATTTCCCAGAAGCAGACCTTCATGCCACTCCTTGGCCATCTCCACCTCATGATCCCTCCCCTTGCCCTTCTTCCAACTCTCCATTATGTGTTATGTTCCATGGGGGCAGGGATTCTTTGCCTGCTTGTCTTTGTACCCCTCGATGCTTACTGTGTGTTTACACGTAGTAAGTGCTTAAATGTTTTCTCTGTCATTTTTATTAATAAATACTCTATTTAGCCATTGGTCTATCATTATAATTAACCTACTCCCTCCCCTTTGAAAGGCAATGGAACAAAGCAGGGGTTCTGTCCTTGCTTCCTGAAGGTTTGGGTTCTACTCCCAGCTATGATAATTAAACTGAATTTGGGCAAATTCATATCACCTCTCCAGACCCCAGTTTCCTGTTCTGTTAAAATCAAGAAAAATAATACTTGCACTATCGGCCTCAAAGGACTGTTGTGAAGAAAATGTTACATTAACTACTATAGGAATTCTTTCACTGGGTGAAAAAAATAGCTCAATGGGGTAAGAAACCCAGGAAAGGGGAAGAGGAAGAAAGGTAGCAGCGGTCCAGAGGACTACTGGCACCATCATATCAGAAGAAGGGGCAGCCTAACCTCACATGGAGCCCATGATCTGAAGGAATCATAGGAGAATAGGCAGACCTTAAGATAAAAATACTGTAGTAATGGAGGTGGCAGCACAGGTTCCCATGGTGGTTGATACCACCCCCTGTGGGCACTGGAATGATCCAGAGGAGCAGTAATAGCCTTGGGTGCAGCTGGGGAGCACTGAATAAAAATAAGGGAGTGGTGAAATAAGGAAAGAATAGAAGAGAATTTTGAAAAGCTGTATGTGTGTCATCTGTTGTGTAACAGAGTTAAAGTCATAGTGATTACCTTATTTTTTAAATAAATAGACAAAATTCAAATTATAACCAATCAGTGGTCAAGGTCTGCTGACAGGTCTTAACAAGGCAATGTTGGCAGGCAAATATGTTGCATATCGTCCAGAAGTCCAGTATGCCTCGACAAAAATATGTGTGTGTAATGACTTGTTTACAATATGGTTACCATATGGTTATATGACAAGGCATTGCAACATCAGAATTTTAATGCAGGAAAAACCCCACAAATTTACAATAAATTATTCAATTTAAGAAGCATCATTTTTTTAAAAGAAATGTTTTATATTTTTTGAAATGATGCAAATTTCAAAAAAAAATGTAGATTTCCAGGGTGGCACTGAGTAATTATTTTTAAAGGGGACAGTAGGGCAAATAAGTTTGGGAACATCAAGCCTAGAGTCAGATGAACTTCAATCAATCAACAGTTATGAAATACCTACTATATGCGGCACTATGGGGATACAGATATAAAAAAGAAAGACAGTTCCTGTCCTCTAAGGAGCTTATATATAACAGGAAAAGACAATTCACAAAAGGAAGGTGGAAAGGGGTGGGATGGAGGGAAGGAAGGTAGGTACCTGGCCCAAGGGTATGATGGAGTCCTGTCCAAAGGAGCGTAGCAGGCGGAAAATGAAGAAATGACTGGCCTGGCAACCTTCTTGAAATGATAGCTCTGGGAGGAGTCCAAAGGAGTCCAGCAGGTAAGAAATGAAGAGGGTTTTAGGACTGAGCTGTGTAGCAGAGGTGATTAGAAGATCTGGGGATGGGAGTTTTCAGATTGCCAGAGAGAGGAAGCATCACCCCACACACAGACTTCAGCATGCTAAGAAAAACCCTAACACGTCAGGTCACTCCAAAATCTATCCAGTTCTCACACTTTCTAGCCACGCTGTCTCTACCCAGGGTTTCATCTCTCTTCCCCCTCCCGCCCCATCAGAAAATTGACTTTGCTCCTAGAACCTCTCTGGGCTTAACCTTAAGATTAACTTTGGCTTTGTCATGATCAGTTCCAGGACCCCACAGAACTTTCTGGTTATCCCCAGCCATGAAATCCCATGTGTGACACCTGTCCTCTTTCCAGATCGACTTTCCATGTGGTTTTCTCCCTGTTATTTCTCCTTTAAGAAGAGGCAATTGTTCTGGCTCCTTTTTAAGCCTTAATCACTGAATGGGCATTGCTTCAGTCAAACTGAGACCTGTTAAAGACCTTAGGTTGAAAAGGTCAAGGTCTTCCACTGCATCCTGGGCCATTTCCAATTGTCCTGTTCTATATCTGGCTGCTGGCTCTGGAGAAGAAAGTGAGGCTGGTGACTTTGGCATAGCCCTCCTTCACTTAAATCCAAGTCACTTGCATGTCATAGCATCACCTCCCTGATGTCATATCAAGATCAAAAGACCAACAATCCTTATCACTTAGCATGTGCCTGGCACATGGTCAAGCACTTAATTAATGTTGTATCTGTCTTTGTATCTGTGTTTCTGTCTGTATCTGTCTGTCTATCTATCTATCTGTCTTTCTGTCATCTATTTCTAATCTTAATCTCCCTATGAAATTCTATTCTAGTATTATCAACTGCCTGCTATACAACTTTACTTGAATGTCTCATAGGCATTTCAACTCAACATATCAAGAAACTGAATTTAGATTTCTTTCAAAGCCCATCCCTTCATCAACAGTTTTATGAAGTTGGTCACTGTGTTTATCAAAATTCTGAAATTTTTCAAAGTTGTTTTCTTTTATATTATTGTGGTTGTGTAATTTGGGCTCAGTTACTTTGTATCAGTTCAAACAAGTATTCCCAAGGTTCTCTGAGTACTTTTTTTATATTAGTTCATATATCCTTTTAGAGCTTATTTGTTTTATGTGGTGTAACATATTGGTCTAAATTCAATTTTTACTAAGCTGCTTTTTCCCAAAAGTTTTTTTTTTAAACAAGGTGTGTACCCTAGTAGTTGGTATCTGTTTATCAAAACCTAGGCTATTTTATTTGATTCTGGATCTCATTTATCTAATCTGTTCTATTCAACAACTTTTCTGTTTTTAACCAACACCAGATACTATTGATGATTACTGTTTTTATAGCATTGTCTGAGAATTGGTAATGCTAGATATCCCCTTTTCCAATTTTTTTCATTATTTCTTTGAGATTCTTGCTTTTTTCTCTTTAAGAAAAAATGTCTTATTGTTTTGTATTATGTTTCAAAGCATTCTTGTGGTAATTTTATTGGTATGACATAAAATCTATACATTAACTTAGGTAATATTTTTGTTATATTGGCATAGCCCAACCATGCACAATTCCAGCTAGGTTATAAAGCTGTTTGATGGTAGAATCCATGTCTTACATTTATTTTATATCCCTCACAGCGTCTAGCTCAGAGTAAATGCTTAGTGAATACATGTTCATTCATTGACTAAGATGCTCAGAATGATGGGAGATTTTGGTGCTCAATTTTTCCATTTTGGAAAAATATTGCAATACTCTAAGGTTGTACGAAAGCCTGACTTTTCATAGGAAATCAAAGGAGTTTGAAAATTTCCCTTGATTTTCATAAACCAGGAAAAGGTATACTCAAGGATAGGTATGAGAGCAGTGTGGCTTTGGGGTCAGAGAACCTGAATTCAAACTATTACTTTGCTGCATTCTACCTTTGTCACCTTTGGAAAGTCACTTTACATCTCCAGACCTCAGCTTCTTAATCTAGAACATGAAAGGATGGCACTAGAAGATCTCTCAGGTCCCTTTTAGTTCCTGTCCTATAATCATAAGAAGTGCTTAGTGACATTTAGATGGAAAGGCTGACTGTAAGAATTGAGATGTCCTATATTCTCCTGCTAAAGTATTTTGCCAACCTCTTTCTTTGTGCAAGTTATTCCAAATCCTGGGTTTTAACTTCAGTGTCTTTTACTACAGTTTGAGCTCAGATTTTATCTTCCAAGGAGACAGAGAATGACTAGTTGGTCATTTATGTATGAGAAGCCTATTATGAATCATATATCATGTTCCTCCTTCTTCCCCATCTTTTCTCCCAAGTAGCTCAATCCTGTTCTTTTACCCTTTTCACCTTGAACCTTAACTTGTCTCCTGTGGCCTAGGTTTCTGGCTCTTTTCAAAGTTCCCCACTTTTCTTCCATCCCCTTTTCAGAGAACATCAGGAGAAAACTAGGTCTATTCTTTCTTAGCTGCTTCTGTCCCCTCTGCACTCCTACCTCCCCCAGCTGCTACCTCTGTCTTCCTCATAGCTGTGTATACATGTGTGTGTGTGTGTGTGTGTGCTGGAGCTAGGGTGGGTTGGAGGGAAGAAGAAAGAGAGAAGGCAGTGGATTGTAGGAAGCTGAACACAGCACCACCCTCTGAGACTTTTCCCTCTTAATTAATTTATGCATCATCATCTCTGCTTGATGGGAGGATGGAGAGCAGGAGAAAATCTGAGAAGGAAAAGAAAAAGAGAAACTGAGCAGACCTTTCTTTGTCAATCAGGCAGAAAAACCAGAAATGGAGAGAAATCATCATCCTCATCCCCACTCCCACTCCCAGCCCACCCCCACCCCTAGGCTGATTACTGAATATCATGCTGTCATTAGGGGACAGAGTCACTATTTCCAGCTGTTTCCCCAGCCTGATTAATGCCAATAAATGGAAGGCTCCCACTGGGCAGGATGTGACAATGGGAGTTCAACTCTGTGGTAAGTGACTCCCATTCTGTAAGTATGGTTTCCTTGCCTGGTCACAACTTCTCTTTCTGCTGAGGAACTGGACCCATCTGTTGGGCAGATTTGGATGGAGAGAAATAGAGATACATCAGATGTCTTGTCATTATCTATATTGACACGTATAGATATAGATAAATAGAAAGATACACATGCACATGATATATATATATATACATATATATTAAGGTATATATATGTGTGTGTATATGTACATATATACACATATATATTGAGATTTCATATATACATATACATATATATAGGTGTTCATCCTTCATTCTTAAAGAGCAGCAAACATCAATTACATATAAACCACACATACATGTGTATGTACATACATGTATTGCATGTGTATATCTGTGTGTGACCTGTTTGCTTCCAAACCAATAGTGCTGTTGGATCAGGTGGATGGGGAGATGAGCAAATGCAAGAACCTTCCATCCACCACCGTCCTGGGAGCACCTTCCTGAAGGCAGACACGGACTCAGCAGTGTCCAAAGCAGGACTGTCTCTTCTTTTCTTTGTGTTCTCTTCCAGCCTTTCAGTGTTGCAGAAGGTCCTTAGTGGTGCTGTTTATTAAGCTGAATCTTCCAGCTCGATGCAGACAGATCATGCTGGGCCCTAGAAAGGGAGAAATGGAGGAAGGGAAGCTGTTCCCTGACCTCAGGATTTGTTCTATGCAAAGGACATGCCCTTAGGAGAGCTGGGGAGGTGGTGAGGCTGTAGTTCTGAGCTCTGTGGCTCCTCTCCCGCTCCCTTTGCTGCTCCCAGAGATCAATGGATCTCTCCTTTTTTTCCTTCTCAGACACGCAGCTGCCTCTCAGCCAAGGTGTGCCAGGCTCTTCCCCAAGCCCACAATTTCTCGTTGTAATTATAACCCCAACATTGATTGGTGGAAAGGTTTAGGGATGTGTTTTGTTCCTTTGGCAGAGTGAGTTTGCAGTAAAGAAAGCCATAGCTTTGCTAACTGGCTGTTTTAAAAGATTGACATTATACAAGAAGGAATTAGAAGCTGGGGTATGAAACATTGGGAGTTTTTGACCCTGAGAGGTTGGGGTTTGTTGCCTGGTCTCAAAGGACAGCAACAAGCCTTCCTCCACTCCTGTACGAGTGCCCTGGGGACACTGGGCCCTGAGCCAGGGTGAGATTTCCACAGGCATCCTAATGACGGGAGTCCCTGGGCAGCAGGGAGAATTTGTACTGGCACTATTCACAACTTCTTGGGCCAGTCAGACTCCACTTGGCTTCTAACTTGTATTCACAACCTCAGACCTGGAGAGCCCCATGATCAGTGTTTGTGATCCAAGTAAGAAGAATATGAAGATATCGGAGTCTTGTCCTCAGAGGATAAGGACAAACTATTAAGTCCAGCTTGCTCATAGGTAGTCCTTGAGCTATTTGGCCAAACTCAAGCACTTTCAGCCAGGGAAATATAGTCTGTGTCTCAAGCCTTCTGGATTTGGGATCCATTCCTTGGAAGAAGCAAAATAAGTCTAGGAAGAGAATAATAGGGCAATAGAAAATGATCCTTCAAATTTATTCTGCTACAACAGGAGTATCCCCAATTTTCCCTATTTGTACAATATTAGAACTAAGAGATTATTTGACCTTACCCTACTTTTACAAATGGAGAAACTGAGACTCAGGGAAATGACTTTCCCAAGGTCCAAGTTAATGGCAGTAGTGGAATTCAAATTCACATCTTACTGTCCATCTAGTGTTCTTTCTAATATCTGAGGATGCTTCTCTAGAGTTATTCCAGGGTGGTCATGACTCACGTCATAGGTTCAAGAGAAGAGGATCATAGATTTAGAGCTGAAAGGAACCTTAGAGATCATCTAACCCAGGGTTGGGGAACCAAAGGGCTGCACTTGAAGAGCCAGAGGGCCACGTATGGCTTTAGGGCTGCAGGTTCCCCACCCCTGGGCTAGCTGAACCCTGAACCCTTTTGTTTTACTGAAGAGGAAATAGAAGCTTGGAGAAGTGACTTTTTCATCTTCGGGTAGAGTAAGTAACAAAGCCAAGATTTGTACCCAAGTCCTTTGTCCCTAGATCTAGTATTTTTTCTAGTACGAGTACTAGTAAATCTGTTTTCAGTTGCCTTCTAACCCTTTCAGTACATTCACTAGGTTTGAAAATCCTTTCAAACATCCTCTGGGACAAAGAGCTATATCCCAGAGATGGGAGATTTAGTATCCGTGAGACCTCAGGAAGCCATAGCTAGACGCAAGTTAGCTTCTGATCATAAGACTGTCTGGGCCTCTGATCCCACCTGGGGAACTATCTTTCTGATGTCAGAACAAAACCACAGAACAGCTGGTGCTTGAGCTCAGCCATTTGGGTATTTGCTCAGCAGCATGAGTCAGGACCTCTGACTGGCTAAGTAGTTCCTAATCATCCCAAGAATATTTCTTTGGATTCTGCCCCCTGGGGCTTTCATGCTTGAGGACTTTGCCTAATATCAGATGAGATATATTAGTATCTCCCTCTAGATCATTAAGAAGGATGGGGTGACCAAGAGTACATGTTGCTGCCAGAAGTACTTCAAAGCCCAGAAGCCCTTCAAAAGTATAGAAACAACAGAACTGAATGTCTTAACAGTTAGCAAGAATAATTAGTTAAAAGTGAAAATCATCAGATGGCCTGTTAGGCTTCCCCCTCAGCGGCCCAAGCAAGTCTCCTTCGATGTTTGGCTCTGTCCCAGCTCACACTCCTCAGTGTTGCTTTGGCCCTCTACTCAACTGAAGATCTGTGTGCTCTAGCTGCAGTTTGGGGTGCTTGCCCTAGGCAGAAAAATTTCTAGTTACAGCTCTGTCTCTCCACCAGAGTTGGCCAACTGCAGTACCTCCTCTCTGACCCTGGAATCTAGGCCAATGGACACCATCCTGAGGCCAGTGTTAGTATTTCTACTCACCCCCATCCACTGGAAAAAGTATGAGCAGAGCAGAGGGAAGCAATCAAGTCAATAACTAAGGACCTACTGTGTGCTGGGCACTATGCAGGTTACTGAGGTTACAAAGACAAAAGTGCAGTCATTCCTGCCTCAAGGAGGTTACCTTCTATGGGGAAAACCATATGTCACAAAGTATATAAAAATGAGTAAGTATGTGAATAAGAAATAAGTAAGTGTATAGAAATAAATAACAGTGGATTTGAGAGGTGAGGGCATGCGCAGTGTAAGTGCCTGATTTGTGTTAGGCACCACGCCAAGTGCCAGAGATATAAAGAAAAGCAAAAGAACTTGAATTCAGGAAGCTTACAGTTGAATGGGGGAGACAGTATCAAAATAACTACCTGAAAACAAGCGAGATACTAGATAAATTACAGGAAGTAAGCCACAGAGGGAAGGCAAGGCATTCAGGGGTATCAGGAGAGGAAGGATTTTAGCTGGAACTTGAAGGAAGTCATGAGATGGGATACAGAGGGAGAGAATTCTACGTATGGGGGATAGCCAGTGAAAATTTCTGAAGTCAGGAGGGTGTCTTTTTTAAGGAATGAGGAAAGCTTTCATGTAGAAGATGTTCCTTGAGCAGAGTTTTGAAAAAATAAAGGATTCTGAGAGGCAGAGTTGAGATGGGAGTGCATTCTAGGCATAGGGCACAGCCAGCGCAAAGGAATAGAGGTGGGAAATGGAGTTCCATGTGTGAGGAAGAAGTCAGGATTGTATAGCAAAGGGAGATGTTATGTATAAAAATACTGGAAAAGTATTTGGGGGCTATGTTCGGAGAGACTTTAAATACTCCATGGAAGGTCTCTCTAGAGGAGCCATTGCAGTTTATTGAGTAGGGTCAGATGGACGCTTTATAAAAATGGATTGGAGAGGGGAGGGGAGGCAGGGGGACCAATTAGGAAGCTGATGAAGTAGTCCAGGTGAGAGGTGATGAAGGGATAAAATAGGATGGTGGCTATATGAGTAGAGAGAAGAAGATGGCTATAAGACTATGCAGGTAGAAACAACAGATTAGATGTGTGGAGTCAGGGAGAGTAAGAAGTAAATGATAATGCCAAGGCTGCAAACTTTTGTCACTAGAATAATAAAAATAATATCATTTTTCTAGTGCTCAAAGGTTTTCAAAGCACTTTATATGTGTTTCATCTTTTGATCCTCAAAACATCCCTGGGAGATGGTTGCTATCATTATAACCTGTTTTATAGATGAGGAAACTAAGACAGACAGAGATTAAGTGACTTGCCCAGGGTCACACAGCTAGGAAATGCCTGAGAATGGATTTGAAATTAGGTCTTCTTAATTTCAAATCCAGCTTTCTTTGCACTGGAAGCATAGTTGTACTTTCAACAGATCTTGGGAAGGTTGGAAGAAAGGTCAGTTTAGGGGAAAAGATGATGAATCCAGTCTTAGAATGACGTTTGAAAACACAGAAGGTATGAAGGAAATTAGCATACAGTATGCTAGGAAAATTAGGTTGGAGCCAGATTGGAAAGGTCTTTAGATGCCATACAAGAGGAACTCATATTTTCTTGAGGGCAAAGACTGTTTTCAATTTCATTTTTTGTCTCTTCGGTGCCTAGCACATATTAGGCGCTTGAGAAATGTTTGTTTCATCGAATTGAATTCATGGCAGTATTTTTTTTCCAATTCATAGTCTTCCCCTGTGTCTCTACATACTTCCTTCCATGACCTTCAGTTGCCCTGGAGCACTTAGACATGTCCATGGTCACACAACCATCATATGTCAGAGCAGGGACTTGACAAAGAACAAAAATAAACAAACAAATAAATCAGGAAGGTTAATGTCCCACACATAACACCCACAGGTCATATAATACATTTAAGCAACCTTAGAATTATTTGTTATTTTGTAGAGATAAGCTCTCTTGGAACTCTGATGGGTTCAAATAGCATCTCTCCAAAGATAACTCATAAATCTATGTATCCAGCCCTGATCTTTCAGCTGAAATTTAGTCATGCATCATGAACTCCCTGCAGACTACCTCTTTCCTTGATGTGACAGAGACATCTGAAGCTCAACATGTCTAAAATGAGCTCATTATCTTTCTCCTTAAATTTGCCACTTCTCCAGACGTCTCTATTTCTTTTGAGAGGTCCACCATATCTCCATTAGCAACCACAATAGTTCCATGAATCCAGGTTCACAACCTTGGAACCAGAATGTTAGATTTGGAAGCAAGAAGTTTTGAATTCAAATCCAGACTGTGGGACTGTGGGTGAGTTCCTAATAGCTTCTCTCAACTTCAGTTTCCTCATCGGTAAAATCTGTGCCCAGGTAATTTTATATATCTATATATCACTACATACATACATATATATATATATGTATACATATATATATGTATATATACACATTTCTTTTACATGCTGAATTATCTTGGATTTAATTACTTGATCACACTCCCTTACCCCTGGAGAATATAAACTTCTTGAGACTAGTGAGTGTTTCATTTTTGTCTTGTTAACCCTAGTGTCTGGTTCAGTGCCTTGTACACAACGGGTGCCTAATAAATGTTTGGAGAGAATTGAATCTATCCATTTGGCATTGCACAGATTATCTTAGATTGGATCATAGGATTGAGGAATGGAAAGGAATTCAGATACCATTTAGACACAGGATTCTAAACCGTTTTTTGTGTCGAACCTTTTTTGGGCAGTCTGGTGAAACCAGAGGATCTTTTCTCAGAAAAATATTTTTGGATGTGTAAAAAATAGAGAACCAAAAGTTAGTGAAAACAAAATTGTCTTTTTTGCTCAGAAATATATCTACAGACTCCCAAGTGGTCCATGGACCCCAGGTTAAGAATCCCTCTCATTTTGCAGCTAAGAATTTCTATCTGAATCCTGTCATGTAATTCAGCAAACTAAACTGAATCCTGTCATATAAATTAATAAGTAGCAGTACCAGAGTTTGAACTCAGGTACTCTGATTCTAAATCTGACTCTTTTGCCACCACACACATAATCACAGGCCTTGGAGTTTCCTTGAAGAAGGCCTGGTTCAACTCTTTCATCTTATAGAGAAAACTGAAACCCATCAGGGAGAAGTGACTTGTCCAAGGTTATAGAGTTAGGTAATGTCATAACCAAAACTAAAAACAGATCTCCTGACACCCTATCCAAGGACCTTCTATTGATTCTTTCACAGCATTTATTAAGGACCTACTATACAAAATGTACAGAAGACATAAAGATAAAGACATATGTACTACCCTCAAGGAACCATGGTTGACTTTGATACTCCCATTGGACTCTGAAAAATTCTGCAGCAGACCACTACTAGAAATATGTTATAATAAGATCAAAGCCAGGAAGAAAGGAAATATTTAAAGCAATACTTTTTGTTGTCCAAAGAATTGGAAACAAATTAGATACTCATCTGTTGGGGAATGGCAGGTCAAATTGTAACATCTTATATAAAAGAATATTATTGTGTCGTAATAAACATATAAAGAATTTGAGAAACCTGGATATAAACTGATGCAGAATGAAATAAACAGAACCATGGTGTGGAAGAAATCGCATGAATATCACGATAATCAATTTTGTATGGCTTCAGAAATCTGAACAACATAATGATGAAGCAGAGCGGTGATACATTAGAGATACATAATGAGATATATTCTTAGACACAGTCAGCATGTTGATTAGTGTTTCTTGATTTAATTTAGTTATGAGGAATTGGGGGTGGGATAAGTTAGTGGGTAATGATAGAGATGTGAAAAAAAAGAGCGTCAATAAAACATTAAAATACACAGAAGGAAACAAAGAAATTCAGAAGGGAACACAAACCAAGAAATATTGCTGCTACCTTGTTAAATTTAATATATGTTATTAAAATCAAACTATGTAACAGAAGTTCACAGGTTTATTTACAATCCTCTTTGTTCCTCTTTATTGAAATATTTGTGTTTGTAGATGATTGTCAAGGTCATAATAAAATAGAAAAAAGTATGAAAACTGAGGCAAGGCAGAATTTTCTCTCATGCCTGGAATTCCATCTGTCTCTGTCTCGCTCTTTCTCTTTTCTTTCTCATATGGCAAAAGAATGATTTCTCACTCTCCATTTGTTGTCTTTTTCTCTTTAAAGGGCTTTCTCAGCCTGCCCTAGTGAGACATATCCAAATAAATTTGAAGTGATGAGAAAATGTCTTTGGGATAGTGAGAGAGTTCCTCAGGGGACTGAGCTTTCCAAGGTGAGGGGAATGAAGAGTTTCTCCTCTTCCTTCTGTGGGAGTGGACAAAGGCCAGAGGTAGTAGGGAAGAGTCAGAGCTTGGATAGAGAGGCAAAGACAAGCTCACAAGAGAGGGGGGTGCTGGATTCTAATTGTCCTCTCCCAAAAGGTTTTTCACTTGACTTCGGAGGGATGAATTAAAAATAAGAGTTAGAAATGGCAGAGAGGCAAATTTAGGCATCATAGATGGAAAGCAAATCTTGTGATCAGAGTCATCCAAAATTAGAATGGGCTGCCTTGGGAAGGATTGGATTCCCTATTACTTGAGGTTGTCAAGGTCTTGGTGACCACTTGCTGAGGATGATATATGGAGTATTCTTAGTCTAGTATGGGCCAGATTAGATGTTCACTTCTGTCCTTTCCAACTCTGAGATCATAGGATGCTCTGATATTTTTCTTGTCTCTTCTAGGAACTCACTTTTATAATAAGATTAATAACATTTAGATTGTTCTTTAAAAAAGAAACAGACCTGTGATTTCATGAGTGTAGGGAGTTTCCTATGAGATACTTCCTCTGCCAATGCAGATTAATACTTTAATTATGACTTAGAGAGTTGTCTGACAGTGCTAAGAGGTTGTGACTTCCCTGAGGTCACATAGCTAGTAAATATCTCAGACAGGATTCAAACTGAATCTTTCTGAAGTTTAGTTTAGTGCTCTGTCTATCAGGCCACCCTTTTGATCTGTGATGAATAACCTTGATGTTATGAATTCTTGGCCCTGAGACCTCTTTGTTCTAAAGGATGTGGTGGTAGTGGGGAGAAGGGAGAAATCAGTCACATTGTAAGCGAGTCTGGGTCAGAGAGCTGCTGCCATCAAGGCTTCTCTACTGGGGGTGATAGATGAGGGGGGAAGAAAGGGAAAGAAGAAAAGGAGGGAGTGAGGAAAAGAAGGAAGGGAGGGAGGGAGGAAACAAGTTTTCATTAATCACCCACTATGTCAGGTACTATACTAAGCATTTTACATTATCCCCATTTTACGTTGAGGAAATGCAGGCAGAAATTAAGTAACTTACTCAATGTCACACAGCTAGTAAATGTCTGAGGCCAGACTTGAATTCAGGTCTTCCTGACTCCAGCCCCTTAGCTGAAATTGGAACCCCCTCCCCCCTACTTTGGCCAATAAATTAGTAGAAAGGAGATGGACAGTGACCTATCTCTATGGACGGATGCATCAAACGTAGACCTTCCCAAGAAGACGAGACAGGATATACTTGGAGATATGAGTGGGAATCTCTATTTAGCACCTGTAAAATGGAAATAATGATAGCAGTCACTTCACAGGGGTATTGTAGGACCCAAATGAGATAATATATAAGGGGCTTTGCAAACTTTAAGGGACTATATAAATGTTTATCATCATTATTATATTGTACCTCACTAGTCCCATTCTACCAGTGTTGCAGCCCTGGTTTCCTGCAACCTAACCTTTTCTTCCCCTGGTTCTTAGTGCTCACCTCCATGACTGTCCCCTTATGGAGAAGACATCCACTAGTCCTATTATCTCCACTCTGTCCCAGTCCATGGGGCCATCCCTTTCCTGGGTCAAGCTCAAAGAAGACATTCAAGTGTTAATGCTCAAAAACCTTCAGTAGCTCCCTATCTCTTACCAAGTGTACTGCAGACTGGCTTTTAAGCTTCTTCCTAGTT
Organism: Notamacropus eugenii; assembly: GCF_028372415.1. Lineage (NCBI taxonomy): Eukaryota > Metazoa > Chordata > Mammalia > Diprotodontia > Macropodidae > Notamacropus > Notamacropus eugenii. Next base: position 338,682,600 of record NC_092873.1, on the reverse strand, counting down.
TGAAGTCATCCTATCTTTCCAAATTTATCAAATATTACTCCTCTCTGCACTGTCTTGGCTAAAATTAGAAGTCAACCATGTGACTCCTCTACCCACCTCTACTTTCCTGTCTCCATACTTCTGCTCATAGTATTTCCTATGTCTGGAATGTCCTCCTTCCCCTTTAACAGCTGTTGAATGTTTACCCCTTTAAAATTTATTTTTTTCTATTAAAAATCTTTTTTTCCCTCCCTTCCTCCCTCCCCCATGTTGGGAAAAATTAAATTAAAAACAGTGAACAGATATGCATAGTCAAATAAAACAAATTCCCACATTCACTGTGTCCCCAAATTTCTATGTTTTATTCTGTATCCATAGTCTACTACCTCTCTGTTAGAAGTAGCCTGAAAAAGTACCATCTCCAAGAGGTCTTCCCTAATCCCAAGGTCATGACCTTCTCTCTCAGACCTTAGCCCTTTGTTTTATACCTCTTGAGTATATTCATCCTGTAAATACTGCATATTATCTGTGTGCATACTATGACACTACTCAGTGATAAAATCAATAAGGATGGAGACTGTGTATTATCTATATGTACTATACACCAGTCAATCAACAAGCATCTGTTCAGCAGCTTCTGTGTTTCAGGCACTGACCTAAGTTTTGGAAATGTAAAGAAATGCAAAAGATGGTCCTTGTTCTCGAGGCACCCATGTTCCAATAAGGTTCTGCATATAATAAACATTTTATGTGTCAGATGCTACTTTTTCTTTAAGGGGCCCTCATATGGAAAAAGATAAAATATATAAGCCAGTGCCAAGAGACCCCACACCCACAAAGCCAAGGGGAATTTCCTTTTTGCCCCTCTGATGACTCTGTAGACATCATTCCAGGCTGGGAAACTCCTCTGCGCTGACATAGTACACCAAATCAGGTCACATGTTTCTGCCAGCAGGTGGGAGAGGCAGATTGGAGAGGACATGGAGCCTTCCAAGAAATGAAGCCAAACAGTGTTCAAAGTGCTAGTAAATTTACCTTCAGATGTAGCCCCAACAGTGCCCATGCCTGTGTCAGTTTCCCAGTGTCCTCCCCTCCCTCTTCCCCCATTCTCCCTCTCTGAGGCTGCCAGTCTCTCCATCATCAACTATCAGGGATGATAAAATAAACCTTTGCCTTTCAGATCAATAGCACCAACTTTGAGAAACAGAAATGTATGAGGGGAAGGGGAGGAGAATAGGGACTAAAGTAGAACACGGAGAGAGAGTAGAAAAATGGCAGAGATGAAATGGGGTAGAAGGTGGATGGGGGAGGTGGACAATCGAACTCCAAAGGGCAGAAAGTAAAATCAATGGATTTTAAATCTACTTTGATGGTCTCTTCATTTATCTCCCTTGTTAACAGGCTCGTCCATTTGGCAGCAGTGATGGGAGCTAGGGCCCAGTGGCTGGCAGAGTTTCAAGTGTGATTTCTCAGGATTTAAAACCTGCCATCACTTTGCATAAAAAAGAGATTAATATATATGAATATATATTATCTAGACACAACATGCTACACATATACACTTTATTTGCCTGGGCAACTGACCTGGGAGGGCAGAGTATTAAGTTCCATTACACACCATCTAAGTGGTCCCCAGACCTTTAGAGTGGTCAAATACCCCTCTGGCCTAAATAGCACTCCTTCCCCTCCCTTCAGATGCACAGGAAGCTGTTTGAGAGAAGGGCTCCCGCTGCCAGTTATGTAAATAAAGCACATTGGCAAAGATTTTTATCCCATTAGGAGGGATTAGTTACTTTGGTGGTTGGTAGATTAAAATGTCAGCAGAAATGGAATGGGGAGGGGGCAGTGGGGGAACTGGGGAGGGCCCCAGTCTACTCCCCACCTTCTCCAACCATCACTCCCTTTGTACCTTCCTAACTTTAAAGGGACTTCTCTTACTTGGCATTGTGTTATCTACTGCTCCATTCCTCATCTGTGATGTTTGGCTTCAATGCCTTCTAATATCCTTCCAGCTCTAAATTGATGATTCCCATGATCCTACGATCTCTCTATCCTCACCTCCCCAACCCTGGGATGGATAGCTAGATTTCAGTTTGGAGGAAAAATGTGTTTGCTCAGTGAGAATTTAGCATCCATTTGACAACCCACCCTGTATCCCATCCCCAGGGGGAAAAGGGTCTTTTACGTTCCTTGGCTAGGCCTAGAGAAATACACTGGTGTTGTAGAGAGAAAGCTGGGCTTGGAATTCAGTTCCAGCCCATTCACAAGTTGTACAGTCTTGGGCTAGTCACTCCCTATATAGATGGAGGGAAACTAGGTCACAGTTTCCCCCCCATATGCTTTTATTTCCTATCTATAGGATGAGAAGAGTAAGAATAGTTGCCTCTTCCTAGCTTCAACAGCATAAAAAGGGAACAACTTGGCTAGTCATGTGGATATCCTGGGTGTCCAGTTCCTTCCCCCAACTTTGTCAATAAGATGAAGTCACACAGAATGATATCCATGTCTCTGTCATCCCAGCCTTGAGATGACATCTGGCCTTGGCTGCACTGAAAAGTAGAAGGACTTGTACTCTTGAGAGGTTTAGACATCTGCAGGCAAGAAAGGGAGATGCTACCATGCCAAAACCACACACCATATCAGGGATCAAAGGTTTTTTTTACTTCTCTTCTTATTCCTTTTTTCTTATACGCAACTCCTAACCCCGTTTATTGTTCTCACCATGTCCTCTGATCTTTTCACCCCTCAGTACTTTCCTAGGCCATCATCCCTGCTCTAAGCTACTCTCTCCTCCCTTTCCATTCCCTACCCCTTAATGAACCACTTCCACTTCATACTGTTGTCTACCCTTGAATCCCCTGCCCCCTCCTGTCCCTGCTCTTTCCTTGGCAAACCCTAACCGTGGCTTCTTCCCATCTGCCTCCTCTCCTACTCATGCATTGCTGAACAAAGCTGGGAGAAATCACTGAATTCACTACAATTTCCAACTAGGCCCACTACAAAGTTATGTTATCGGATCTCAATGGAGCATCACTGCAAGGAGGCCCTTTTACTTTTCCCTAATTGATTCCCTATTGCAGCAGCTGTTCCAAACCTTCCCTTTTTTTTAACTACTGTCAAATAAATAGTATTTGTAAAGTACTCAGCACAGTGCCTGGCACATAGTAGGTGCTATGTGAATACCTATTCCATTGTCTCCTATTCAAACCTCCTATACCACCTCCTCCTCCCCTCCTGTCAACCCAAGTACTTCTCACCTTTTACTTAACTGAGAAAATTGAGGTGGTTCACTGTGATCCCTCTCTTCTCCCTCTCGCATCCTATCCATATCACCTCCAGTCTTCTCTTTCACACCAGTCTCTGACATAGAGGTGGACTTTCACCTCTCCAAGGCCAGCCCTTCCACATGTATCCTTGTTTCTACACTCTCCTGTCTGCTCTGGGGTAGGGGCATCTATTTACATAGTGTTTGAGGCCAGGGAAAGTCTATGGAAACTGAAGGAAATGTTCAGGGGTTGGTCCCTCCTCATTTTTATGTTCTACTGAAAAAGGAAACAGTTAGGGACCCAGCCATTTCCACTCTTAGTTGCCATGCCAGTGTTTGGTTTGCATCGCAAGGGTCCCCACTGGCTAAAGAGATTTCTACAAGATGCAATCAAACCTTCTCATCTGGGTGCAACTGGTCATCATCTGTCCCTTTGTCCTCTATCTGATCCCTCTTTTTCTCATTGCCCTAAATCCCTTTAAAGTTTTCTCCTCTGTCCCTCCCTGCCTACATCTGCTTTTAAGCTTCACCTTTTCTCTTTTAAGAATATCACTAAATCTCCTTCTGTCTCTTCTACCCCCTTTACCTTTTCTCTCTAGTTCTGGGTCCTTTATTTTTCCCCCAAGGAAGCTGTAGTTTTATAGAATCTGAGTAAGAAAGTAACTCAGAGGTTCAATCTTTGGTCCACTTCCCCCTTGTTTCACAGAGAAGTCTGAGGCCACAGAAGTTAAGTAATATTGGTAGTAATATGTGACAGAGCTGGAACTTGAACCTCAACCTTAGGACTCTAAAAGCAATGCTCTTTTTTTTTCAAGCCATTACAAATCTAATAAAACTGAAAATTTTACTCATGTGAAAAACCCAAGATCTTAACTTTGGGGAAAAAAGATCGATTGCTATTGCATTCATGGTAGGCTAATGACCCATGTAATCTCTGTATAGTCCAGTGATTCTCTCCTATCAGTCCTCTACTCTGTAACAATGCTCGCTTTCTCATCTACATTTCTAATTTTCTCACCTTTCCTTAATGGTCTCTCCTTGATTCTTTTCCGGAACTAATTTCTGCCCCAGCTACCTGCTGTCACCTATACCTGCCTATCACCTACACCTGCCTTTCAACACCCTTCACCACCCCTACCACCACTGTCCCAGCCTTTTGACCTTTTGATTTGGTGCAGAGACAGCTTTGGACTTGGCTACTATCCAGGCCTTACTTCTTAAGACTTTTACCTGCTCTCCTCCTCTACCTATCCCAACACTGAGGATGTCTGTGCTCTTTGGGAACCCTCCACATTTTTTTTCAGATCTCTAACAGAAGGAAGTCCAGCTTCCCCCTGCATGGGATGAGGAAATAGGGGATGAGAGAGGAAGAAGAAAGGAGAGGAGCAAAGGTATAACCCCTTCCTGGAGCTGCTTCCACTACAGCTGAGGAAGAGTGATGTCTTGGCTCCAAGCAGATGTACAGATGTTGTCTAAGGCACTAAGCTCTTCTTGCAGTGGTGTTGTGTTTGAAAAGTGATGAATTTCAGCACCAGCTAATTAGTCTCTAATTAGTAAGTGGAGTGTAAACAATCACAACAGATGGGGGAGAAAAAGGAATTTGCAGTAATGACCCTTCTTCCAGGGCAAAATCTCTAAGAGAGAAATGTCCCTGGATGAAACTAAAAGATAGGACAGAGGAGGTAGGCAAAGTTGTGATGGCCATTCAGTGTTGGCAAGTGCCCCAGGAGGGACTGGCAAGCTTTAAAGTGGCTAAGATCTACATAGTACCACATGTGCAGTGGGTCTGTGCCTTGCATACTTCATAGGAAAAGAGCTGGGGAGAAAGGTGAGGTGTAATTGTTCCCTTCCCCATATTGTTTGCAATCCTTAATGGTTGATAGCAGACCCTTAACAACTAGGCTTAGAAGAAAGAGAAAAAAGATGGAAAAGAACCTTAGTTATCAAGGGGGAAACACTGAAAATAAGATGAGTTTTCCCCCAAGAGACAATGGGGCATAAATCTGAGCTCACACACACACACACACACACAGAATAGTGCCCAGTGACCTGACATACTGAGAATAAATCTGGCTTGCCCTGAGGAGGGCCCTTACCCCCAGTAAGCAACCTTTAATCTGAATTCACACTTTTCTAGCCTTCCAAGCAAGCCATAATGAGAATGAACAACTTGAGCCTGTCCTAACTCAGGACCTAGCTTTGTCCTCCCTCTCTAGAGTCATTAGAATGTAATCTCATTCCAAGTGGGGATTGTTTCTTTCTTTGTACTTATGTCCTCAGTGCCTAGCACAGAGCTTGACATAAAGTCGATGTTTCATTAAATACTAGTTAATTAAGAATGAAATGCAGGGGGAGGTGGGACAAGGTCATGCGTGCAAACCTCCATCAGAATGCCTTTGGCCCAGGAAGACATGGAGGGAGTCAAGCCTTTGGTCTTTCACCCAGGCTTAGCCCTGGTTTGAGACATTCCTTCCTAATAAATCTCCCAAGGAGTAAGGAAATGGCTGGATATTTCATTTGGTTTCTTGTTAAAGCAATGGTGACTGAGAAATGAAGGTTAGGCGAAGGTATTAAAAGGTTCATAGATTGGCTCCATTCCTTTCATCTACCTGCCCCACAAGGTAGATGAACAGCTGCTTTTGCCACATGAACTGTTGTTATCGTTTGTCTTTCATTCTCGCAGAGGACCATGACATCAGGAAGGTGATGCCGTGACTTGCAACTGATTTTGATTTAAGTGAGGCAGGGCTCACCAGCCCCATTGTCGCCTCCAGAGCCATCTGGGTCCAGTGGCCAGATATAGATCAGGACTTGAGAAGTGGGAGGATAAGAAGTGAAGACAGTGGGTATAGACATCTTTTTTTAAAGAGTCTGTCTAGGAAAGGGAAGAGAAATATGGGATGATAACTTGAGAGCATGGTATGGTGAAATGAGGGAGACATGCATAGTGGTTGGCAGCAGGGAAGGGACTAGTAGAAAGGACAAAGCTGAAGACTAAGAGAGAGAAGGGATGATTGTGAGGGCAATGTGCTCAAAGAGACAGGAGGGAACAGAATCAGAGAAGAAGCGTTATCTCTTTGTGATACACTGGAGTTAAAGAGAAAGAAAAAAAGGGAATTCATAATGAATGTCCTTTACTTTCTCAATAAATTATGAAGTGAGATCATCAGCTGTGAAAGGAGAGTAGAGAGTCATTGGGAAAGTTTGAGAAGAGAAGAGGGGGTTTGGAACATTTGCTGTGGTAGTAAGTAGTCTAGACAGTCAATTATGTACAAGTAAATGGATTGCCTTGTTGTGAGGGCTCTGTGGTTGTTCAGTCACATCCAACTCTTTATGACCCCATTTGGGATCTCCTTGGCAAAAATAATTTTGTGGTTTTGCCATTTTCTTATCCAGCTCATTTTAGTGGTGAGGAAACTGAGGTAAACAGGTTAAGTGACTTGTCTAGGGTCACCCAGCTAGGAAGTATCTGAGGCCAGATTTGAACTCAGAAAGATGAGTCCTCCTGACTCCCTGCACTCTATCCACCTCGATTTCCTAACGAGGGCTACCTTGAGGTCAAGTACCATAACTTTGTTGTGAATGCAGTCAGCATCGTTGTGTGACTCCTCAAGCCCCATTCAGCAGCACGTGAGTAGGGACATAGGAGGAGGATAGTGAGAATAAGATTGGGGTTTGACTAGGCATAAGTAGCAGGTGGAAAAAGGAACAAGGGATTTGAGGAAAGAGGACAGTATAATATTGGTAACCGAGAAGAAAGAGGATGAAGCCGTTTAATTCCTATTTAGTTTCTGTTTTCTCTGCCAAAGAGGATGCCCTTTGCTCTGAGAAATAATGGAACAAAAATAGCTAAGGAGGAGTTAAAACCTCCAAATAATTAAGGGGACAGTAAGAGAGCACCTAATTGTCCTTGATGACTTCATATCACCTGTCCTTGGATATTAACAGAACTGACAGCTGTGAAAGCTATGCCACCGTGAGTGATATTTGAAATGTGATGGAAAACAGAAGGTGCCAAAGTTAAGTCTGTTCAGCCTCAGTCCCCAGTAGCTTCATTGAAGGTCACTGGATTTCAGCTCCAGGTGGGAGGATGGTGGTGACATAGGGTAAGGGGAGGCTGTGATCTAATCCATATCTCTGGCAGAATGTCCAGGTGTCAGGTCACAGTTTTTCCTTCCCAGAAAGCAAAGTGAAAACAACTGAGGAGTGCTAGGTTTCTCTCTGAAATATGGATACTCCCTTTATCCCACTAGGAGATAGTCCCAAGGGGAAGGGAAACTGGGGAAGAATCTTCCCACCTCCCCATGAAGGAGTGGGGAGAGAAGGATAAACTCCTTCTTATGCTCCTCTTGTTGTGCCAATCTAAGCCCTAATTAACAGGCTCATTTGTTTCAGCAGCCCAGTAGTGTTTTGTGTTTTTTTATAGACAGGTAATTTCATTGTCTGGCATCGTTATCACAGTCCTGGCAACTTCACCAGCTAAATTGGTTGCATCCGCCCTGGTTCCTGAAGAAATCCTCTCTAAGGAAGGGATGGAGTATGAAACTGAGAAACTGCTACCCTCAGTCATCTCTCCTAGCTTCTTGCCCTTTTATCCTGATGGCTCATAGGCTAGGCTGCAGCTATATGAATGAACTACAAGACTGAACCCTAGTAGATAGGGGACAAATTTTCATTGGCTGTGTCTGGAGGCAGGGATGGTAGTCAGTATTCTCCCTCTGCTCTAAGAGGATCTATATCCGGCCACTGGACCCAGATGACTCTGGAAGAGAAAGTGAGACTGGTGACCTCGCCCAGCCCTTCCTCACTTAAATTCATTTCACTTGCATGTCATGGCATCATCCTCCTTGATGTCATGTTCCTCTTTGAGAGGGAAAGATAAATAGCACCAACCTGTTCTAATAAGTCAGTGCAAGCCATCAAGAATCCATCTTCCAAGGAGTTTAAGGTATCGTACTTTACTAGAATTTAGTGGTTGGGATCAGGGCAGGGGCAGAGAATGTATAGAGGGAACTGCTTTAGTCTATCCCTCCACCTCCATGGGTCCTATATATCTTAACTTCACTAAGGCACACAGGCAGCAATCTTGGTTGGCAGGGGGATTAAATTAAAATTAAATTATTATTTTACATAATTATTAAATTATATATTAAATTATTAAAATTTAAATTTAAAAATATAATTAAAATAAAATTAAAATCTTCCTGTGGTCAGATCTGGTCTCAGACACTTACTAGCTATGTGACCCTGTTTGCCTCAGTTTCCTCATTTATGAATTGAGTTGGAGAAGAAAATGGCAAACCACTGCAATCTCTTTGTCAGGAAAACCCCAAATATGGTCACAAAGGGTTGGACTTGACTGAAACAACTCAACAACAAGCTCCTGGTTTGTCTTGTCCTCTGACTCCTGACTTCCTAGCTTACCAAGGGGATACAGTGTTGGGCCTTTAATCAGGGAAACCTGAGTTCAAATTCAGCCTCAGCACTTATTAACTGTAGGACCCTGAGAAAGCTACTTAACCTCTGTTTGCCTCAGTTTCCTTAACTTAAAATATGGCTAATAACAGCATCTGCCTCCCCAGTTTATTGTGAAGATCCAATGAGGTAAGCTCTAGAAAGTGCTTACCACAGTGCCCAGCATATCATTAGTGCTATATTAATCCTTATTCCTTTTCCTTTCCCCCTTCCTGGAAAGAGGTCAAAGATAGTCTTCTGTTTTCCTTTATGTTTCCCTCAAAACCTACCAGTGAGCTATGCAGAGAGTAGGAGTTCAGTTAATATTTTTTATAGGAATGATGGGGTAATTATTCTATAAGTATTTTTATTTTATTTTAGTACTGGAATGAATGAATTCTATTTTAATACTTTCTGTTAATCTGTCTACAGAAATTTATTGTGAATGGCACTCTGTTAAGCCTTGTGCAGAACCCGGTGCCATTGTCCTAATACACTAGCATGAACAGGAAACTCCCTGAGGTCACAGACTAGATCTTAGTCATTAATGTGCCCGTTATCACTCATCTGCTACCCCTTTCTATACCAATGGATACCAACCACCAGTTTCTCTTTCTTTCCTTGTATTATTAATCAATCCCCAGCTACAGAGAAGCAAACTTTCCTCTACCCCTGCTTTCCCATCCTCATCCTTCTTAATTGTATTAACCTATATCCCATTCTATCCCTATCTACCCCTTCTATTGTGATCCCCAGGAATTTTCACTCCATAGCGCCCTTCATTCTGGACTTCTTTCTTTCATATTCCTCTCTATGAGCCCTCACCAACACCTGGTTTCCCCCAATGACATTGCATCCTTAGTTTCCATCACTCCCACCATTTGACACACTGGTCCTAGGAAGGAACTTGGGATCCTCCTTACTCCCCACTGTCACTCTGAGACTTTCCCTTTACCACCATCATACAGCATCCCCTCCTCCTTTGAAGTTCACTCAATTTAAATGTTCCACCCTGTCCATATATAGGTAACTGTTGTATACCAGCCACTAAGTCATTCTTCACTTCTCAAGGAGTCCAGCATCCAACCTACCTTCTTCCTCTCCTCCCCAACTTATACTAAAAGACTTCAGTATCCCTATTGATGCATCCTCACACTCCTTAACCACCCAGTTCCTCCATCTCCTCAGTCACAAATAGGGATGGTTATACCCTGGATTTCACTATTCCCCACAAACTTTCAATTTCCTTAATAAAAACTCTTACATTCTTCTTCCTAAAAATAACCTCCCATCATTCCATCTCTCCTTATACCTCACCATTCCCAAATCTTTTCTTCATCCTCATCCTGACTTCTCATTTCTCCACCAGCCCTTTCAGTCCTTAATACTGCAATTAAGTACTTTCTCAGGCCTTATTCCTGGTCTAACTTTACTTTCTTACCTTTCCATTTTCTACCCTTTAATTAACCAATTCCCAATTCAATTTTGTGTTACCCTCTACTCTCGGATCTCTTCCCCCCTTGTCCAATCTCCAGTCATCCCTTGTCAAACCCTACCCATGCCATCTGCCTCCTCAGCCCCTACTTGATTATTATCCAAAAGAATTGGAGGAAATTACACAGCCATGCTAACTGAGATACATTATCAATCCAAGTTATCTATCTTTAACTGAGCCCTCACTGCAGCAACGTAACCCTTTTATTCCCCTTTAATGTCCCATTTCACCTCCTCCCAGAATCTATTCCAGACCTTCTCTTCTTTCCTCAAGCCTTCCACATCTTTTCCCCCCTTTCCCACAAAAGCTTCACTTTCTACTTTGCTGAGAAAGCCCATTTGATGTGAGCTTCCTCCCTTCTCTTTATCTCATAACGCTGTGGCATCATTGTCCATTCCCTTTGCCTTTTCCCCAGTCTCTGATGAGGAAGTAGCCCTTCTCCTTGGACCCAACCTCTCTAACAATATTCTTTATTATTTCTCCTCCTGTCTTCCCCCCAAAATTAAAACCTTAAATTTTCCCTCATCTTTTCTCTTCTTTAGATTCCATATCCGTTAGTTCCTTCCCTACCTCCTTCAAACATGCCCAGTTCTACCCATCTCATATCTCTTCTCCCTTTCTCAGCTAAACTCCTAGAAAAAAAGTCATGTACAGTTAATGCCTCTGCTTTCTCTCCCCTCACTTACTTTCAACCTAGAAGCAATATCTTCTGACCTTCATCATTCAACTAAAACTGCTTTCTTCAAAGTCACTAATGATTTCTTAATTACCACATCCAATGACCTTTTCTCAGTTCTCTCTTGGCCTATCTGTGCATTTGACACTGTCAAGGACCCTCCTGGATACCTACTCCTCTCTGGGTTTTTATGATACTACAGTCTCTCAATCTACTTCTTACCTGCTTAACCCCTCCTCAGTCTCCTTTGCTGGTCCATCATCTACTTCATGTCCCCTATCTGGGTGTTCCTGAAGGCTTTGTCTTGGACCTCCTTCTCTTCTCTCTTCATGACCTCATCAGTTTCCAAGAGTTTAATTAGTATTTCTATGATAATGATATACATATATATATACACACAACATATACAGATAATAATATATGTATATTATATGTATATGTGTATTATATATTTATATTTTATATGGTATGTGTGTGTGCACATGTGCATGCATGTATGTAAATAACACTGGGTTTAGAATGTGTGTGTGTGTGTGTGTGTGTGTGTCTTCTGAGTTTCAGTCCTCCAAGACCAGTTGCCCACCGGACATTTCAAACAGGATGTCCTAGAAACAGAATTCATCGTCTTTCCCTCCAAACCTACCCCTCTTCGGAACATCCTTATTTCTTCCAAGTCTCTCATGTTCACAGCCTTGGCATTATCCTTTTTTCATATTCGCTACTCTTCCTCACCCCATGTATCTAAATTGGCTCTCTACCTTCTACATGAAACCTTTCTTGGTCCCCTACCCCACCCCCACAAATGCAAACGCCCTGTTTCCAAATGGCCTTTTATTCAACTACTTTGTACATGTTGGTATTTATTCACTTTATATTTATTCTGTGTGTACTTATAAATGTACTGATTATCTCCCCTGTCAAAGCATAAGAGCCTTGAAAATGGGAGTTATTTTGTTCTATTTGTGTCCCTAGCACCTAACCTAGTATCTTTTTTAGCAGGCACTTAATAAATGCTTGTTGATTGATTGATCTTTTTAGCCCCCATAGTGCCTAGCACGGGGCCTCCTATGTAGCAGCTGCTCAATAAATGTAGATAAATGTAGAAGGAACCATATGAACAGAGCATCTTGACCATATCCCAAGCAGGTTCTTAATAATCATTTGGTGAATGAATAGAGGAAAATTGCCACTTTAGAAGTGAACATAGCAAAAATACCAATTTAGAGGCAATTAACAAATAATGAGGTGTATATGAAATACATCACACACAGTCTGAGGATTAATTGCCTTTTCTTTCACTTTCATTCATTCAGCAAACATTAATTAAAAACTGACAGTGCAAAGAGCTCTGTGCTAGGTACTGACAGAGATACAAAATTTTCGTGTAACATTTTTCTTATCCTCATGGAACTCACAGTCTACTTTGGGGATTGTTGTTGTTGTTGTTGTTGTTGTTGTTGTTGTTGTTGTTGCCAAAGAGGACCATGCCATCAGAGAAGTGAGGACATGACTTGCACTTGACTTTGTTTTGAGTGACGGAGGGCTGTGCAAGGTCACCAGCCTCACTTCTCCTCCTGAGCCATCTGAATCCAGTGTGACCAGATATTCATCAGGATGACTGGAGATGACCCAGGATGACAGAGAACTAAGATATACAGTGTTCCCCAGTAAGAGCAGTGGGGTGGGAGAAGTAAGGAAACTGGCTATCAAAACAGAGAGATCTTAGCCAAAGTAATCGTCTCTCACTTAAATAGTCTGGGAACTGCTGAAATGTGATCCTTTATTAAAATGGAGGAAAGAAACACATGTGATCATCCAAGATGGAAGAAAGGTATTAGGGCATGAAACACAACCTGTAAGGAACATTCATAGAATGTCAGGGTTGGAAGGTCACCTTAGAGATCATCTAGTCCAGTACCTACCTGAACTTTTAATTCCTATCACCACATCCCTGATAAATGGTCATAGAGCACTTACTTCACAACCTGTAGCGATGAGGAACTCCCTTCTTCCCAAGGCAGCCAGTCCCACTGTAGGATTGTTCTGATTTTCTCCAAGTTTTTCCTGTTCCTAAGACAAAAACACACTTCTCTGTAACTTTAAGCCATCAGTCTTAGTGCTGTCCTCCAGAACCAAGCAAAATAAATCTTTCACCCTTTAAAGGACCCAACCAGGTGTCCTTAAGTTTCCTCCCAGTTGTTGTTATTCATTCATGTCCAACTCTTTATGACCCTGTGGACTATACCATCCATGGGATTTTCTTGGTAAAGATAATGGAGTGGTTTTACATTGCCTTCTCCAGTGGATTAACACAAACAGAGGTTGACCTACCCAAGGTCAGACAACTAATAAGTATCCGAGGTCAGATCTGAACTCAGATCTTTCTGTCTCCAAGGCCAGTGTTCTGTCCACTGAGTCATCTAGCTGCCTCTTTTCAAGCTAAGCACCCCCAATTCCCTTAACCAACCCTTTGTAGCATAGATTCAGTTTCACCTTCCTCTAGATGTGCATCAGCTTTTTGGTGCTCTTTCTAAAAGGGGGTACCCAGAATTGATGACAGTGATCCCAAGATGGTCTGACTAGGGTAGAATCCAATGGGGTTATAAACTCCTTGGTTAAGTACACGTTGAGTGCCTGCTATGTGCCAGGCACTAAGCTAATTACCATATTCTCTCATTTGATCCATGTGACAGCTCTGGGAGGTAATTTTACATATGAAGAAACTGAGGCAAACAGAGGTTAAGTGATTTGCTTAGAGTCATACAGTTAGTAAAGATCTGAAGCCAGATTTGAACTTAGGTTTTCTTGACTCCAAACCCAGCCCTTTATCCACTGAGCCACCTAGCTGCCTCTATATTTTTATTAATGCAGCTTAGAACTGTATTAGCCTTTTTGACAGCTCTGTCACACTGTTTGACTATATCAAGTTTGCAATCCACGAAAACCCCTAGGTCTTTCCTCCCTAATGTTGTCTAGTGACATCTTTCCCATTCTTTGTGCAATTGATTTAGTTGGAGTCTAGGACTAAATACTTATCCATATTAAATTTCATCTTATTGGATTCAGCCTAGCACTCCAACCCGTCAAGATCTTTTGAAATCCTGATTCTGTCATCCAACATATTAGCCATCCCTCCCAGCTTCATGTCAAATTTCATAATCATGCCATCTGTGCCATCATCCAAATCTTTGCTAAAAATGTTGAACAGAATAGACCAAGAACAGATCCCTGGGCTCTTCTCCTGGAGACTTTCTTCTGGGTTTATATCAATTCATTAATCAAGATTTAGTCAGTCAATAAGCTATAGATTCAATAACTGTACCATCTTATGGACCACATCCTTTTTTTTTTCAGGTCTAGTCAGTCAATGAGCTACAAATCCAATAAATATACCATCCCATGGCCCACATCCTTTCTGCCTGTCTTGGACCCAAGATATTGTACAAGATTTTGTCTCATACCATGCTGATATCCAAGTGTACTACATCAATCAATTAAGAAGCATTTATTCAGCCTTACTGTGTGCTGAGAACTATGCTGCATTCCAAGGAAAGGGATAGAGACCGGACTTATGATTTTGTTGATATAAAGAGCAAGATGAGAAGGTCTTCTCTACTAATCCAGGTTAGCACCTTCTCTGCATTGGGTAGTCTTAGAGAGTTGCTGAGAACCCTGAGAAGTTAAAGGGTCATATCAGGGGCAGAACTCAAACTTAGATCTTCTTGGCTCCAAACCTGCTGGCATTCACTGTTAGGAGGCTTCTGTGAGATACAGAGACAAAATGAAACAACTTCTACCCTCAGAGAGCCTACGTCTATGACATTTCCCTCATATACTAGTCTGTTGTCAAAAAAGAGTATGAAATCAATCTATCATAACTTTTTTTTATATGGAGGGGGGAAGGAGCAAGCATCTGCCATGTACCAGGAACTGTGCTAAGCACTTTACAAATACTTTGTTTGATTCTCATAACAATGCTGTGATGTAGGCACAATTATTTTTATTTTTAATTATTATTATTTTTTCTAGCTCTATAAAATAATTATTTCTATAATCATTTAGTTTGATTGGTATGGCACTGAATAAGTAAATTAATTTAGGTAGAATTTTCATTTTTATTATATCAGCTTGGTTGACCCATGAGCAACTGATATTTTTCCAGTTGTTTAGATATGACTTTATTTGTGTGAAAGGTATTTTATGGTTCATATAGTTCCTGGGTTTGTCTTGGCAAGTAGACCCCCAAGTATTTTATATGATCTACAGTTATTTTAAATGGAATTTCTCTTTCTGTCTTTTGCTGCTAGGCTTTGTTGGTTATATACAGAAATGCTGATTGTTTATGTGGGTTTATTTTATATCCTGCAGCTTTGCTAAAGTTGTTAATTATTTCAAGTAAATTTTTAGTTGATTCTCTAGGATTCTCTAACTATACCTCTAACTATACATGTGCAAAGAGAGATAGTTTTGTTTCTTCCTTGCCTACTCTAATTCAATTTCTTTTTCTTCTCTTATTAATAAAGCTAACATTTCTGGTACAATATTGAATAATAGTGGTGATAATAGGCATCCTTGTTTTATCCCTGATCTTATTGGGAAGGCTTCTAGCTTGATACTATTACACATAATACTTGCTGATTGTTTTAGATAGATACTACTTATCATTTTAAGGAAAGTTCCTTTTATTCTCCTACTCATACTCTCATGTTTTTAATAGGAATGGGTGCTATATTTTATCAAAAGCTTTTTCTGCACCTATTGAGATAATTATATGATTTCTGTTGGTTTTGCTGTTGATGTGGTCAATCATGCAGATGGTTTTTCCTAATACTGAACCAGTTCTGAATTCCTGATATAAATCCCTGTAGGTACATTTTACAGTTGAGGAAACTGTCAGACAGAGGTTAAGCAATTTACCCAGGGCCACATAAGTGCCTGAGGCCATTTTTTCCAGACTCCAGGCTCAATGCTGTATCCATGTTGAACCCATGATAGGTTATGATGTTCATGTTTCCCTTTCCAAGTATCTCAAATCATCTCCTTAATGATGTATTCTAAGTAATATGGAATTATGCTAAGAAAGTTACTATGATGTCCATACCCCTTGACCCATAAATTACACTTCTGGCCATATCTCCAGGGAGGTCAAAATTAAAAAGAAAGATATTATAGACAGCAAAATATAGCAGCCCTTTTTAATAGCAAAGAACTAGATACAAAGTAGAGGTCTAACTAATAAGAAGTGATTAAACAAATTGTGGTACATGTATCTAATGGAATATGAAAGTACTGTAAAAAAAAATGAATGTGGTAACAACAGAGAAGCATGAGGAGACTTACATGAACTGGTGCAAAATGAGCAGATACAGGTAACTAATATACACAGTAACTAGAAAAACTATAAAGAGGAAAAAAACAATGCTGTGTCATTAAAATGACTCTAAAGAAGAGACATAAGAATGTACTTGCTTCCCTTTGTTAAAGAAGTAGAGAATTACGGGTATGAACATTGAACATAAGGTCAGGCAGTTTATGTGTTGGTTAGCTTTGCCCAACTACTTTTTGATATATTCTCTTTCTTTTTTGCTCTTGATTAAAAAGGGAGTCTTTTGGTAGAGGGAGAAATGAAGAGGAATACATTGGGGAAATAAAGGTGTTATAAAAACAAGAGACATTAACAAGTTTTTAAAATAAAGCTTTTTTTCCTTAATTTATAATTTTGTCAGAAATTAAAGTCCGGTTCGCAAAATTGCCCACACTCCATAATCTGTTGCTTCATACCCCATTCTATACAATCTGGAGCTTAGATAGAAGAGGATTGAAAAGATTAGTGGAGAGGGGAGGAGGCTGAATAAATGAGTCTGGATAGCAGGAAAGAAGGAAGAAAGCAGCCTGGCTTAGGGGTAGTAGCATGAGACGTGGAATTGGTTTAAGTCTCAGCTTGTCCATGCAAGCCTGGCCAAGTCACTTCACAGTTGGGGGCTTCAGTTTCCTCTTCTGTTTAATAGGAATGATAATAATATTTATACTTCTTACCTCCTAGAGTGATTGTAAGAAAAGTGCTCCTTAAACTGGAAAGTGTTAGTGTTATGTAAATGCAAGCAATTATTATGCGAAGTACCTCTGGCTACATCTAGCAAAGTTTCTTTCTAATAACTCTACTCACACCTCTTTTTTTTATTCCCCCAAATTTTTATATCTCATTCGTCTGGGGGTCTTACGTGGGACTGTTTTTCAAATGAATAATGGCTAGTTTTTAGATAGCGCTTTAAAACTTATAAAGCACTTTATATATGTTATCTCATTTGATCATCATAATAACCCTGTGTGGTAGGTGTTATTATCATTACCCCCATTTTACAGATGGGGAAACCAAGATAAAGAGAAGGGAAGTGAGTTTCCCAGGTTACAGAGCTAAGGTCTTCCTGAGTCTTAAGTTCAGCATTCTATCCACTGTGTCACCTAGCTGCCTTATGTTTCTTCTATTACCGCACAGATATTTTGGTTAATTTTAATATATCATCCATTCTAGTAACTTGTAGGTTTCCTATAAAATTCCCATTTGCACATATTAATCCTGAGATAATTTGGTTTCCAAACCAAATTTTTCTGAGCTGTCCCACTTCCTTCTGACATCTCAGAGAATAGCATGGCCATTAGAGATCTCTTAGATTTCATTCCAACTTTAAATTTTTCTACTGTCTCCTATTGTCCAGACTCCAGCTGTATTCATTTTCTACCATTCTCTCTGCCCTACCATGATAGGAACACCTTAAACTCCTGTAGTTCCTCCTAGTCAATTGCTCCCATTAACTTATCCCCTCACTCCCTCCGAGTATGAGAGAGAATTCTACTGATATGGATGCAGAAGCTGAGATCTAAAGATATGAAATGATTTCATGTTAGGTGACTAGAATGATGGACCAAAATAAAATAGGTATAGTTTCATGGGGATAAATATCAAGTACCACAGATAAATATCAAGTACTGCAGTTTCAAATAACCAATTTCATAAGAGAGAAGAGGGAGCTGAGGAGGAATAAACATGAATCTGATGATAGTTCATGGGCAAAAATATCTGGGGATTATAGGGCATTTCAAGCTCAAAATGGTCAACAGTATAGTATGGCAGTCAGAAAAACTAATGCTACTCCTTGCATTGGAAGGCATAATGATGTCTTCCTGATCAGACCACTTCTGGAGAATTAGGTTTAATCCAAGGTGCCGTATTTTAGAAAGACAATAAATACACTAGAGTGTATCAGTGCATGAGTGTGTGATGGTGAGGGTACTTTAGACCATCTCATATGAAGATAGGTTGAAAGAACTAAGGCTACTTGGGAAGAAGAAAGAGGAGGAGAAGCAGGAGGAAGCAGAAGAAACAACAGGAGACAAGATTGCTGTCATCAAGTATTCAAAAGAGGCATCTTGCAGGTGAATTCAAATTCTTTTGCTTGGCCTCAAAGGCAAAACTGAATTCAATGGGTAGATGTTGCAGATTTTGGCTTACTAGTAGGAAAAACTACATAATGATTGTTGTGGTTGTTTTTGATCAGTCATTTCAGTTGGGTCTGACCTAATTCGGATTTTGTTGACAAAGTAGTTTACCATTTCCTTCTCCAGCTCATTTTACAGATGAGGAAACTGAAGTAAACAGGATGAAGTGACTTCCAGGATCACACAGCTAGTAAGTCTGAGGCCAGATCCAAACTTGGATTTTCCTGACTCCAGACCTGGTGCTCCATTTACTATATTCACCTAAGATGCCTTTGTTGATTAGAACTATCCAAAAGTATAATGGGCTGCCCCAGAGAGTCGTGAGTTCCTCATCACTTGAGATCTTCAAGGAAAAGCTGAATGGCCATTTGTTAGAGATTGTGTGGAGGGTGTTCTGGCCAGATGTACGATATAGTAGGGGTTCTTCTCAGTTATGGGTAGAACCAGATAACTTTTAAGGTCCCTTCCAATTCTAAATTTTATGATTCTGGAGAACATAGAGGGACTGTAGTATAAATTCTATTCCTGTTTCAAAGAAAAACCCTTATGTGAGGAGGTGTATTTGGTAGGGGTAGGACTTCCAAAGTATGAGTTTAGTCAAGCCAAATAATGCCCTCTCTACGTCCAAATTCCCAAGTTGGTACTTCTTTTCTAGATAAGGACCAGGCACTAAGAAGAAAGGCACCAGTAGGGTAGGGAACAGTGCCCAGAGACTGACTCACTGGCTCAGAGGCCACAAAACATAGGAGTATGCTGACCTTAAATCCTTGTCCTGGCCCCACTTCCCAGCTATAAGAGATCCATGGCAGAGAACAGCCAAGAACAGCTCAGTCCCTTTAATGAGTTCATGAAGGTCACTCTTGTCCCATTTTCAGGTAATAGAAGGCAAAGTCTCTCTGATAGTTCTGGTACAGTAGCAGAGAGGACATCAGAACTGGAGTGGGGAGGAGAGGGTGGTAGATGGAGATGCACTTTAAACTCCCACTCAGAAGAGGAATAAAAGGAGGAGATGTCAGTTTTAGGGCATGGGGGGAGGGAAGAAAGGGTTGTGTCAGTCTCCTTCCCAGAAAAGAGCTGCTTCCTGGGAACGAATTGAAAAGGCCTGTTGCTGTACTGCCCCATCAATCATGCCGACTTCTCCTGCCAAGATGCCAATCCCACTGCTGCCCACTACTCCTGCTATAGAATGATGTCGTCAGTCACTGTTAGCAGGGTTAGAGTCAAGCTGGCAATGGGGCTGGCAGAATAGGCTGCCAGAGCCATAGTTGTGATGAAGGTCAGGCTTGGGGGCTCTTGTTTGACCTTGGTTTCTATAGAATCCACTAGAACTAATTGTATGTGGAAAGGAGTGGCAAAGATTATATTCCACCCCTAGATCATGTTGGTATGGTCTGTTCAAGGAAAGGGCTTCTTTTTTTAAAAAAAAAAAAACAAAACCATTAAATATTTCTCAATTACATGTAAAAAAATTTTAATTCATTTTTGAAAATGCTGAGTTCCAAATTCTCTCACTCTCTCTTGCCCCTCCCCCAGCCCTTGAGAAGGCAGGCAATATGATATCTATTATACATGAGAAGCCATGCAAAACATGTTTCCATTTTAGCCATGTTGCAAAAGAAAATGCACATGAAAACCTAAAGAAAGGTAAGAAAAAGGTATGCTTTAATCTGCACTCAGAGTTTGTCAGCTCTCTCTTTGGAGGTAAATAGCATTTTTCATCATGGATCCTTTGGAATTGTCTTGGATTGTTGTCTTGATCAGAGTAGTCTTTTCACAGCTGATCACCCTTACAATGTTGCAGTTACTGTGTATAGTGTTCTTCTGGTTCTGTTCACTTCACTTTGCATCAGTTCATAGAAGTCTAAGGGAAGGGCTTCTTAATACTTGGGGAAATGTACAAATAAACCCACCAAGTGGAGGAAAGCCATGTCTACATGAGAGAGATGGGGTAGAGGGAAGAAATAATTTTCAGAATGAGAGGGAAAGGATGCTTAGTGAAAAGAATACTGGATTTAAGGTCAAAGACCCTAGGTTAGACTCCTTGCTACATCACTTATTGCCTCTATGACACTAGGCAGATCACCTCATCTCTCTGGACCTTGGGCCAATCTATCAAATGAGGGGACTGGACTCTAAGTTCACTAAAGTTCCTTCTTTACCCAAATTCTCTTTCCATTTGATTGGTAGTTTAGTCATAGCTAGGCATTTCCTGTTGAAATTAATGGGAAAGATAAGGGGAAATTATAAAGGTCAAATACCACACTGAACTTGTTTTTTTTTTCTAAAAAAGGGAGGAAATGTTTAAATAACTTAGAGTTACATCTTCCAGGGGACAAGTCTGCTCACTTCAGTAGCCCCTCTCTTCCTGGTAAAGAGTTTAAATTTATCATCATGTATTAGAAAACACTAAGTTGAGAGTCAGGAAACCTGGGTTGGAATTCTGTCTTAGACATTCATTATCTCAGAACCTCAGTTTCCTCATATGTAAAATGATATTAATAATAACTGCTAATCTCACAGAATTCTTGGGAGGACAAAATGAGATGCTGTATACAAAACATTTTCAAAACTTTGAAATACTACATAAATGCCATCTTCATCATTATCATCATTATTTTTATCATCAACTCTGTAACCAGCTCTGTGGCCTGTGGCAAATCAGTTTGGTTCTTTGAGCCTCAGTTTCCTTATTTATCTAATGAAAGAAGTTGAATATCTCTAAGGTCCCATAAAGTCCTAAGATCTATAATCATGATCTGCGTTTAGTGAGAGAGGAAAGGAACAGGAAAAGATCTATGACCCCCTGGAGAAGGTATTTTAGCAATCCCAGCTCCCACTTTCCCTTTAATTCTGCCCAGGCAGAAGGATTACATTTGCTAGTCCCAATGAAATGTTTTCTTACTAAACCAGAATTATTTCCTCATTTGTATGTATGACTTTCTCTCTTTCTTGTCAGCTGTTGGGTTTAGGCTCTTTCTCTCTCTCTTTCTCTCTCTCTCTCTCTCTCTCTCTCTCTCTCTCTCTCTCTCTCTCTCTCTCTCTCTCTCTCTCTCTCTCGTTAGGCCTAGGACGTCCTGATTAGATCTGGGGACATGGCATTGATGGAGGGAAGCAGCTAACTATAGAAAAGGCCCATCTGACCTTCCCTGGTGGATAAGCATCCGGGGATCAATAGTGGAATAGAGATAAGCATCGCCTTCTCCTCTGTGCCACTCGCCAACTTTTAATTCAGAACAGATGGGCTGGGGATTTTCTAAAGGACAAGAAAGAGCAAAGCTGGGGTTGCTGGCTGGCTGGAATAAGCCCAGTGTTAATAGATTTGGGTTCCCGAGAAAAATAGGGACTCTGCAACCTGTTCTCTGCCCCCTTAGTCCCAGACAAAAGGACCCCTTCCACACAGAATGACAGCTTCCTCAGGGTGCAGAGTGGAAAGGTAGGGGGTGACAGGTCCTGGATAGAGCCATCTCAAAGAGTCACTTGTCACCAAGGGCAGATTTATTGTATCATCTAGATTATGCTAGTAAGAGTGTAACTGGGTGGATGTGAGGAGTGCAGCCACATAGTGTATCACATAGGATAGAATTTCTAGGCAGTTTTCAGCTTAACCTTATCCCCTCTTTGGACCTGGTCTACCTGGTCTACCAAGTTCTGCTCACTAAGGTCAGAGATTTCTCTTGTTTTTTTATAGTATCTTACTCACCTAGCCTTGAATACACTAGACACTCTGTATAGGTTCTTGGAGCATATGAGAATTGGCGAAGGGTTCAAGTGGTTCATATCTATAGATGTGGGCAAATGTAGACTGATGACTAGCTCTGGAGATTAGTATATACTCTGCTTTTTCCACAAGATCACCTAGTAACCTGCCCCATCTCCAGCTTCCTGAAGAAAGAAAAATAGTAGCCAATACTTCAGTGTGGTGTCCCAAAAGTCTAATGCGGTTTTGAGCTTTAAAGCTTAATACTGCTGTACTTGGCCTGCCTTATTATATTGCAAATGACCCTGTGAAATTGATAATACAGTTGTGACAATTTTGTTTTACAAAGGGAAAAAGCTTTGTTATTGCTTGTTGTGTATCCAACTCTTTGTGATCCCATGTGGGTTTTTCTTGGCAACAATAAAAGGTTAAATGATTGATCCAAAGTCACACAACTAGTGTCAGAAGCAAGGGTCGAACCAGGTCTGGTCTCTCCCAATTCCAAGGTCAGCATTCATTGCATCTTGCTAGAAGTAGGAGGAGATAGGGTTAGTTCTTGGGGGAAAAACCAGAGGGTTTCAAACTTACCCAGATCTTGCTGCTATGGGAAGGGTAGTGGCATAAAGAGGATTGTAGGGCATGTGTCTGGGGACTTGGAAGAGAGCCTACACTGGTCATTTTATTCCAGAGGAGGTGGGGGCAACAGCAGTGACGTGGGAGGATGGCTCATCTCCTCTGTCGGTGATACACCACTGTCACAGGAACGTGGATATTTGGGAAATAGCGACTATAACCATGTTTGCTTGGAGTGAGAGGGGAGAAGAAGGGAGGGAGGGAGGGGGATATGGATAGTGTGATACTCAGGACTTAAGAAAGCATACATGTGTACCCCAGGATAGAAAAGAGGCAGGGGCAACCAGAAAGGGGGCCCCGAATTCCCAACCCTTCTCTATGAAGACATGCCTGGATTCCTCATTATACAATTATGTGAGAGAGAGAGAGAGAGACCCACTCTCTAAATTGCTTTAGGACCCTCCAGGCTGAGAGGGGTCATAGAACTGTGAGACATTATTCTTTATGATAAAGCACATAGGTACCAGCCAGGTTCTGGAATGGGCTGAGGACTGAGCTTGGGATGAATGGCAAACTGAGCTCCAGTTTTCTGCTCTGAAGTCTTTGTTATATGCCACAAACGCCTTTTTTGCACCAGGGTCACAGCACTAATGAATATGCCTTTTCCATCAAGGGGTTTCATCCATCCTTCAGTTCCTAAACCTATCCTTGTTTTTCACTTCTTCTCTGAGCCTCTCCCTCAACATTCAGGGGCTGCTTCTCTCACTCTTGAAGGGCAAAGGTGAACAGCCCAGAACCAGGGGGAGGAATGAGGTGGAATCATCTAGAAGTCATGGAGTTTTAGGGAAAGACCTAATGGAAAGAAAGCTAAACTGAGAATCAAGAGGAGCGTTCTAGCCTTCCTTTGCCATTGAAGAGCTTCATGTACTTAGGAAATTCACTTTCTTCCAAGTCTAAATCTTCATTTTCCTTATTGATCAAATGTAGAGGCTAGACTAGATCAGAGGCTCTGATCAAAGTATGGTCTGGGGACCCTTTTGGGATCCCCAAGCCCTTTCATGGTATCTATGAGGTCAAAACTAGTTTCATAAAAATACTACGTCATTTTAATTTCTAACATGGCAAACACTGATGAATGTAACCCACATAAACAAAAAGCTCTTGGTGGGAGAGCCTCAGTAATTTTTAAGAGTATCCTCTTTTGGTTCTAAGACCAAAAAGTTTGAGAGCCACTTAACTAAATGATCTTTTTCCTCCAAATCTAACAAAACATGAGTCATTCATTTCTTCAACAGGCTTTAAGTATCTACTCTGTACAGTATCCTATGGATTAGAAGGTATATGTAACACCTACGCAGCATTCCAGGAGCTTATAACCTGGTTTGGGGTGGGGAGTGGAAGTAGGAGTCATACAAAGGCAAATGAATTAAGAATGAAAGAAAGGGTACTTTCTTTTGCTGCCTACAGGCAGATAAGTGACTCAGTCACTATAGTCTCGGACTTGGAGTCAGGAATATCTGAGTGAATTCAAATCTTGCCTCAGACAATTTCCTAGCTCTGTGATCCTAGGTAAGTCTCTTAAACTTTGTTTGCCTTAGTTTCCTTGACTGTAAAATGGTTGTGGTGAGGCACAGGGTTGTGGTGAGGATCAAAGGAGATAATATTTGTAATGGCACATAGTAGGTACAATATAAATGCTTTTTCCCTTCCTATCCCACTTTCATCTGGGAAAAGGGAAGGAAGGACAGGGAGAGCTAAAGGAGTAACATGTTCTATGCTTTGCAAACCTTAAGGCTCTGTATGAATGTAAGCTATAGTTGTTGTTATTATTATTATTATTATTATTATTATTAAAGGAAAAAAGATTTTCACACCTATAAGATTGGCAAACATGACAGAACAAGAAAATGATAAATGCTGGAGAGGATGTGGGAGAGTTGGAACACTAATTCATTGTTGGTGGAGCTGTGAGCTCATCCAACTATTCTGGAGAGCAATTTGGAACTATGCCCAAAGGGCTACAAAAATGTGCATACCCTTTGACCCAGCAATATCGCTACTAGGATTGTATCCCCAAGAGATCATAAAAATGGGAAAGGGTCCCACATGTACAAAAATATTTATAGCAGCACTCTTTGTAGTTGCCAAAAACTGGAAGTCAAGGGGATGCCCATCAATTGGGGAACAGCTGAATAAATATATGGTATATGAATGTAATGGAGTACTATTGTGCCATAAGAAATGATGAACAGGAAGACTTCAGGGAGGCCTGGAAGGACTTATATGATCTGATGCTGAGCGAAAGGAGCAGAACCAGGAGAACTCTGTGCACAGCAACGACCACAGTGTGCGAGAGTTTTTCTGGTAGACTTGGAATTTCGTAATAACGCAAGAACTTATTTAAAAAAAAAACCCCAATGGTGGTTTTCTAAGGCAAAATGCCTTCCACACTCAGAGAAAGAAATATGGAAGTCATTCGCAGAATGTAGCAGATCATGTTTGTGAGTATGTGTGTTTTTGTGTATCATGTTTTGATTTGTTATATGATTTCTTCCATTTATTTTAGTTCAACTACATAGCATGACCATAGTGAAAACGTACTCAATAGGAAAGTATGTGCAGAACCTATACAGAATTGTATCCTGTCGTGGGGAGGGAGGGGGGTATTGGGGGGAAGATGTGGGGGGGGGATAAAATCTTAATTTTATGGCAGTGATTGTAAAACATTAAAAAAAAAATAATAGTAAAATTAAATTTAAAAAAAGAAAAAAAGTTTTTCAGTAGCCAGATACGGGAAGCAGAAGGACACATTCCCTGCACAGAGCTTGATGTGAGCAAAGGCACTGAGATGAGAGAGGACAAGATACAAAAGTGCCCAAACTTGCAAGGATGATAAAGTATTATGAATGAGATTCCCCCACCCCAAGACCTCCCTGTTCCCTGCTCATAATGTTGTTGTTAAACCAAGTAGAATTAGCTCATCCAGCTTCTCATAGCAAAAAAAAATTGGATGATTTTAATTAATACCCACTTGTATACCCACCAATTTAATTAATACTCCCTGGTGATGGTTATGACTCACCAGTTCCATTGACTTCAAAGATGGTGACCCCTACTGGTATAGACTGTCAGAAAGAAAAGTTTATTACTATCAATCAGGGCTTAGATAGGGGAACGGTAGGCATTTGGAGAATCAGGATCCCTGGGTTCCATTGCCCATAGGGATGAATTTTAGGATGGGCACTTGAAGAGGTATGTGTTGTATCAACAAGCTGATATAAACTGATATACAATAAGCAAACCACCCTGCCTTTTGTAAGGTTCATGTTGCTGTGTATGAGAATGAATGATGAAGTTCTAGGAATCTTGCCTAGGCTTGGGTATGGTGACCCAAAGTTCCTTCCCCTTTCCCTCTGTGCTTTGTTCAGTGTGGTCCTCATTGCTCACTAGAAAGTAGCCCTGAAATTACACAGCATTTCTTCATTCCCTCTGGAATTGGTGTTCCCAGAGAGCCAGAACACAGAGTAATGTGAAAGGAACAGCAGAGTGAAGCCATGGGGGTTAGGTTCTGGTGGGAAGGTGAAAATCATGTATCATCACAATTTCCTTTGAAAATTGTTACATTGTCTGGCTTTGAATTCTTCCTCACCAGATGGTTTTTCCTCCTCAAAACAGTAGGTTTGAGCAACACATACAGGTTAAAGAGTCTGTTCTGACAGCATGTCGTCATCAGTAGGTACACATTTATATTCTAGGGCTTCCAGTTCCACTTTAGCCTTTACTACTGCCTTTACCACTTTTTATTAAGCGAGTAAGAGCATTGCTTCCTTGTTTGGAAGGAACATCATTTAAGCAACAAATTCATTCATTCATTCAATAGACATTTGATTCAATAAATTCCAGCTATCTTTTGCAAGGTTATATTGCAGGGAATGCCTAAATGAATTCTTCGTTTATCACAGAATAAGGAAGCTTAGGAAGAACAGCTTACAGGAGAGATTCAAAGGGAACTCGAGCAGCATAGTGTTGTTCAGTTATTTCAGTTGGGTCTGACTCTTTATGACCCCATTTGGAGTTTTCTTGGTAAAGAGACTAGAATGGTTTGCCGTTTCCTTCTCCAGCTCATTTTATAGATAAGAAAAGTGAAACAAACAAGATTAAGTGACTTGCCTGGGGTCACACAGCTTGTAAGTGACTGAGACTGCATTTGAACTCCTTCCTGACTCCGGACCCAGCACTCTATCCACTGCACCACCAGTGTGGTAAAAAATTAGAAAACCTGGGTTCAGATCCTGGTTGTGGGACCTTGGACAAGTCATTTACCTTCCCTAGGCCACAGCTTCTTCGTCTGTAAAATGATGAAGGAATTGAACTAGTTGGTTCCTAAGATCCATTCTAACTCTAAATTTATGACCCCTAAATCCTTCAGCCTAAAGACCTGGAGACTAATTTTTTAGCTGACTTCAAGTCACTCACCTCCCCTTTCTAGGTCCACCATCTTGGTAGCTAGGTGGCCCAGTGGATTGAGTGCTGGGCCTGGAGACAAGAAGAGTTGAGTTGAAATCTGGCCTCATATACTCTATGACCCTGGCATATCATTTAATTTATCTGTTTCCTCATCTGTAAAATGGAGAAAATAGCAGTAGTTGTACAGATCAAATGAGACAATGTTCATAAAGCCCTTAAAAGAGCCTGGAACATAGTAGGTATTTAATAAATGCTTGTTTCCTTCCTTCCTATAAAATGGGAAACTAGGCCCAGAGTTGTTGCTGCACCTCAAGTCACTGAGGATAAATGAGGTATTATCAGTGAGATACATTGGAGCTCTTTGTGAGAAAGTATGGGGTTTGGCATAATTGTTATTCTTTTAGAGATCATGTTGGCTCTAGTCATAATATACTACAACACTAAAGGTCCTGTTAGCCAAAAACACTTTAGTTGATGACATTAATTTAAACCCTGTGAGTCCCTAAGCAAAAATGTCAGAAAGGTATTCTTCCTTTTTATTAATTACAAATAAACATATCTACTGGTGGCCTTTATTCCCCATGAGTTTTCCAGCAGTGCAGAGACTGCTTTGGTGGTATTAACAGCTATTTTTAAAACTATCTGGTGATACATTAGGTATCCAGAAATCATGCTACTTGTGTGGGTGCTTATTATTACTATTTTAAAATTTTTCTTGATATCTTTTATTTTTATATAACCTACATTCCAACTTATATCACTCTATCCCCCTTCCAGAAGACTGTACTTATAACAGAAGTAAAAGAGGGGGAAAAAAACAACAGTTTAGCAAAATTAACCAACACATCAACTTCTGACTTTCCTGGCTTCCTTCCTCACCCCACATATCCAATCAGATGCCAAATCTTGTCATTTATGACGCTACAGCATGTCTCCTCCATCTGACCCTTTTTCTCTACTCACACAGCTGTCTCTTCAGTTCAGGCCTTCATCACCCTTACTGAACTGTTGCAACAATCCCTGCTCTCAGGGGGCAGTTAGTCTTCCTGCCCACTCAGATCCATTTTACACAGAATCACCAAAATGCTGTCCTGTAAGTGCAGATCTGACCGTGTCATTCCCCTACTCATTTGACTGCAGTGGTTCCCACTTTTAAAGCTCTTCACAACCTTTCCCCATTTCCAGCCTCACTAGATATTACCTGCCCTCTCACAGCTCTGGTAAAGCCAAATCAGCCTTCTCCCTGTTCCTCAACAGAGACACTCCACCTCTCATCTCTGTATATTTGTCATCTTTTATGCCTGGAATACATGCCTCTCTTTCCTCCACTTCATAAAATCCCTCTCTTCCTTTGAAATATAGCTCATGTCACCTTCTACATGAAACCTTTCCAAGTTCCTCTAAGGGCCAGTGTCCTTTCCCCCAAATTATCTGATATTTAACCACTTAGTATTTCATTGTACTTACTGTGTTTATATTCTGGATGTATTCTGTATGTATTGAAATGTGTCTGTTGTCACCCTCGTTAGAACCTAAGCTCTTTGGGAGTATGAATCAATGCTTTCATTCTATTTGTACCCCCAGGGTCCTGTATAATGTCCAGCATACAATAGGTGCTTGGTAAATATTTGCTGACTGACAGTAATTTCACAGCATTCAGTTTAGATTGCTTCATTGTTTTTGTTCCGTACATTTATATTGTGATTATCATTGTGTATATTGTTTTTCTGACTGTATATTGTTTCTGGTTCTTCTTACTTCAAGGTATATCAGTTGATGTATCATTCATGCTTCTCCGTATTCATTAGATTCATGTTTCTTATGATACTGTAATGCTCTATCACATTCATGTACCATTATTTTTATAGTTATTCTACCCATTGCAAAAATTGGATGTTTAATTAATACCCAGTGGCATTATTACCCATTAATTTAATTAACACCCATTGGTGATGGTTATTACCCACTAGTTCCATTGACTTCAAAGATGGCAGCCCCTAATGATATGTTGTCAGAAAGGGAAAGTTACTGTCAATCAGAGTTTAGATCAATCAGTGAGCATCTGCTTTGTAGTCACAACAGTCTTAAAATCATATGATGGAATTAGTCATAGATGTTAGAGCTGGAAAGGATATCCTTAAGATCCTATAGTCATAGAACCACAAGACTTAGAGCTGGGAGAAACCTTCTAGAACATCTCATTCACACACACACACACACACACACACACACACAATATCTTCCCATCCTACCTCCCAATCAATGATAAATCCCCAGTTCCTTAAGAGATCAGCTAACCTAGTTGATGGAATGCCAAACTCTCCTTTCTCTTCATTTGCTTCAGGTTTTCGTTTCCAGTTCAGCCCTAATTCGTTCATTCATCCATTTAGAACTCATTCAGTTGTTCATTCATTCAGCAGATTTCTTCATCCCTTGCTTCCAGTTCAAGGCATTTTGTTCTAGGCACTATGGGAACATGCCACATAAAAGACATGATCTCCTAGAAAGAGAGAAGGGAGTTCTACTGATGATTTAACTAGGGTAGGAAACACTAGTGGCACAAAGTAGATGCTGCCCCCTGAATGGGTCAATAGACTCAGCTCCTACCCCTCAGACTTTCAGGCCTTGCCCCCACTCCTTCCCCTAGAGATCTGCCTGCTTTTGAGCTTATCAGTCCAGCAGGTGGTCAGCTCCCCTAATTAGATTAAATCTCCATTCAGAGAAATTGATGATTCTTTTCATTATATTCTTTTCAAACACGATTCTCTGAATGGGAAATCCATGTTGCTGCAGCAGCATAATTGATTACACTATCCTTTCAGGTCCCCAACCTCATAAGGGGCCTAAATCCTGAAGGTCACAATAGAAGATTAGATTAAGGAGGGTGAGTGATTTCTTCCCTGGCTAATGAATCATTTGATATATACAGGCAGCACCTGGCTGTGGAACTGGGTGAGGCATCTGCCAAAAAGGGGTGGGGGGAAGAAGGGAGAGATTAAGAATCATGAGCTCAATGAGTCTAGGCATAAATTAACATTTCATTTGTGGGAGAATGAGTCTGGTAATGAGACAGGGAAAGAAGGTGGGATGGGACAGGTAGCTGGGGAAGGTATTATGGGTTGGGGCAAGCATGGAGGTAGAGATGTCAGAGGTTTTTTTTGGGGGGGGGGGTCAGTAAAGATTTCACTTATATTTTAGAGGACAGAGAAGCCTTCTCACAGGACATGAGGTGATAAGGGTAGGGGTGCAGAAAAGAAAAGGGCAAGACTGGAAATGCTCTTTGCTTCTATCTGATGCTCCACTATTCCATGTTTCTTCATGTCTCTCCCCACTAGACCAGAGATGAGTAGATAAAGGCAGCTGTGGCCTCTGCCTTTATTCTGTTCCCTTTTCCTGGTTTTAGGCCAACATACCTGGCCCCTGGAATTTCCATTCCTTACCTTAGCATTTGATCTCCTCTAGTTTGTTATTCATTTGTAACTAAAGCATTTGGCTTGCTTGATTGTCTGATCCTCCACCTGCACCACACATAATTCTTTTCCTCTGATCCCCCTGCTACCACAACATGCCAAATGTGCTGCCCAGTCTACAAAGACTTTCCAATTTTCCCTTCCAGTCTCGTGCACAGACTTCAAATTATTCACACAAGCTGTCTACATGCTGGTTTCTATGACCTGTTACTATCCTCCAGCCCTGCTACTAAACTAATTCTGCTAGAGAATTGACAAACCAGTACATGAATGAGGAAGGAGGCATAGAAACATGGCAGGACCAATCTGAATGCACCTAGTTCCATCTGTTTGTGGTGAGAGGGCTCTGTGTCTGCCCCTTATTCCTCATCCTTAACTTAGTATCTAGGACCAGAAGTGTCAGAAGTGGGACCATGAAAATGAGAGGCTTAGATTGAAGAAATGTGTTTTGAAGGAGAAAAGGGTTAGACATTCATGGTATAAATCTAGACCTAGAAGGTCCCTCAGAAGTCATTTAGACCAGCCCCTTCATTTTGCAGGTGAGGTAACTGAGGAAAAGGTACTTATCCAATGTCAGAGGCAGTTAGTTGACAGCAGAGCTGAATTTCAAACTTAGATCTTGTGCTTCTAAATCCAGAGCTTTTAAATTTCCTTAAATTTTTTTTTTATGAATTGAACCTTCAGTGGAACATCGACAGATACAAACATTGCAATGTACAAAGTGGGGAAAAGATTATATCTGTTCCTTTCAACTTGTTACATGCAGTTTAACAAGATAGTAACAAAAATTGTCGTGCTCCCTTTTGAACTTTTTGTTTTCTTCTGTGCATTAAATTAACGTTGATTGCTTCTCTAGTCTTTCGTTTTATATCTTCATCAGTTAGTTATTTTTCATTCATTTCTGCTTTTTTGTGACTCCGTATGGGTTTTTCTCGGCAGTGATACTAGAATGGTTTGCCATTTACTTCTCCATTCTGTTTTATACATGAGGAAACTGAGGGAAACATGGTTAAGTGACTTGCCCAGCGTCGCGCAGCTAGGAAGTGTATGAGGCCAGACTTGAACTCAAGAACACAGTCTGACTCCAGACCCAGCAGCAGACCCTATCCACTGTACTGCTTTGTTGCCCTACATCTATATTACGATCTACTAAATAACCCCCAACCTCGATGGAAATTTGCCATTATAATAAATAAGTAGAGTAAAAAAAAAATCAATACATTGCCCATATCTGAAAATGAATGTCCCATTCTGAACTTCCAACTCATCATATCTCTGCCAAGGGGCAAGAAGCATGTTTCGTTATCATTGGTTACTACATTGATCAGAGTTCTGAAATTTTTGTAGTTGATTTTCTTTATATTATTGTGGTCGTTGTATAAATTCTTCTCTTGTTTCATTCTGTATTAGTTTGTGTACTTATTTCTCAGAATGTCACTTCTTATGGGACATCAAAAAGTCCTGCTATAAATATTTTTGTATATATGGACCCTTTCCCTCTGTTTTTGACCTCTCTGAGTGAGTAGTTGTATCACTAGGTCAAAGAATATGTAGAGGTTAGTGACTTTGGGGGTAATAGGTCTAATTACAACTTTCCTTTCTTTATTTGCTTCATTTCTTTTCCTTCCTATCTCTCTCCCTTACTTCTTTCTTCCTTTCTTTTCTTCTTCCCTCTTTCTTTTTCTCTTCCTTCTTTTTTCCTTTCTTCCCTCTCCTTTTTTCTTTCTCTTTTTCTTTCTCTTTCTCTTTGTTCCTTTCTCTCTTTCTTTTAAAATTGACCAAAGGAGACTTACTTAACCATAACATGTGAAGGATATTCAGTAGGGACATGGCATTGATTCAGCTGAATGCAGCTTTCCTGATTCTGTGTTGGCTAGGCTGATAACCTGTCAAGAAATTCCTGACTCCTCATACTCTGCTTTTGTACTTAGGATATCAGAAAATTCAATCAATGGTTCAAGTCTTATCATCCTGGATCATGATTTTAATCAAATTTTAATCATGACAAATTTTAATCATGATTTAACTCTTGAGCATGATTTTAATACTTTTTTTAAAAAAATTAATTTGTCAATTATTAAGCATTTTTTCTCCTTCCCACTGGGAATGAAAAAAGCATTGTCAAACAAAACAATTCGCCATTGTCTGTGGACAGAAATATGTGTCTTATTTAGTCTGTCACTTCTGGAATAGGATGTGGGTAGCATTCTTCATCACTTCTTTAGAATCATGGTGGATTATTGCATCGATCTGATTTCTCAAGTCTTTCAAAATTCTTCCTTTTTTACAGTGTTGTTATGGTATAAATTGTTCTGGTGTTACTCATTTCGCTTTTCATTAGTTCATCCTAGTCTTCCCAGGTTTTTCTGAAACCATCTTTTTCATCATTTCTTACAACACAGTAGTGTTCCATTACAGTCATATACCACAATTTGTTCAGCCATTCCCAAATGAATACTTCCTTCATTTTCAGTTTTTAGTTCTTCTAATCATTACCAAAAAAAACTCGCTAAAAATATTTTTGTACATGAAGGACCTTTTCCTCTTTCTTTGATCTCATTAGAAGGATGCTAGTAGTGTTATTGCTGTCATTTTCCAAAATTTTTGGACCAATTCACAGTTCTATTAATAATGCATTAGTGTATCTGCCTTTCCTTATCCCCTCCAACAATGTCATTTTCTGCCTTTTTTATCATTGCCAAACTGATAGCTCTAAACTAAAACCATAGTGTTATTTTAATTTGTATTTTCTTATTAATAATAATTTTGAGCATTTTTATGGTTGTTGATTCCTTGCATTTCTTCTTTTGAAAATTGCAGTGATGAGCAATTTAGAATATTAGCCACTTTTTCCAAATCACTTCAGTTCCCTGGCCCTCAAATGAAGAAGGGGAGGAGGATGGAATTATATACCAGATATAGAAATACAGTATGCTGTAATAATAGCGAGAGAGAGAGAGAGAGTCAATCTCTTGGACAAGAAGAGCTGGGATCAAGTCTTGCCTTGATACATACCAGCCATGTAACCCTGAGCAAATCACTTGACTTCTTGGTTCTCTAGGGCATTGTCTAAGACAAAGAAGGTGCCAACTTATATTGGCAGAGGAAGTTCCCTATGCTAATGAAATCAGTGATCCAACCCTATCCTCATGAAATTACAGTTAAATCCATAGGGGGCAAAAGAATTCCAACAAGGGAACATCTTCATGAATTCACACCATGGGGTTCTAATCCTCAGAAAGCTGTTAACAACCTTCCCCCACCAGCCTCCTAACTCTCATAGCTGGAGCACAAATTATTTCACAGTTTTGGGAAAGTGCTTCATCTTGAAATCTACTACAGAAACTCATCGGGACCTCACCCCTTCTCCCATCTCCTAAGAACCTGTTGTTGAGGTCTAGCTGTGTCAAGTTGATATAGAGAGGGAAGCAGGTAAACTGAGACTGCTGCTTTTTGATTGAGACCCTATGTGAGGGATCCTTCAAAGCTGCAGAGACTCTGCCTAGAACCATCATCTTCCCATACCCAGAAAAAAATTGCAGGACATGATTCTTCCCAACCATCAGAAGAGCAGGTGAATTGATCAAAACGGAGTGCCATGCATATATGGCTATGCACTGAGCTTGATGAAATGGAAGTTGAAAGAAACTAAATGGGACTTGTCCTGTCTTTCTAGAGGGTACTCAAAGCACAGAACCCAGACCAGCAAATCCTACGCCCCCCAACTTAAGGAGGCTAAAGCATCCTTTCTTTGAAGCATTGAGTCTCCCTACTAACATATGAGGAAGGACCAGAAAATAAGTTTTAGAGAAATATAAAGCAAGGCTTAAAACACAAAGGTCTTAAGAGGGAAAAAAAGCTTTGATAAAATGCTATTGCACAAAGACATAAATCAGCAGAGGATCCTAAGACTAGAACAACGCACAAGTAAGTACAGAGAAAATATAAAGCTCTCTTAACAAATATTTCAACACAATGGAAAATGAACCGAATGCCTAATGAAATAGACTCCTTTGGATTCCCAAAAGAAAATGAAGCAACAACAAGAAACTGCAGAATCATTCAGAAGAAAAATGAAATCCATAAAAAGAAGACATTCAAAATGAGTATAGGTCAAAACTTATAGCTCTCAACACAGAATTTCAAAATTCAATTAGCAGATTAGGAAAAATTGAATCCATACTATATTCTTCTTTAAAGAAATAATACAGAGATTAACACATCTGGAACACAAGAATACTGAAGTGGGAAAATCTGTCAGAAGAGAAGATGATAATGTTAAAATAATATGTAAATTCTATACAAGCCGCAGTGACTGACTTTGAAAGCAGAATGTGCAGAGATAACTTAAGGAACAGAGGTTTTCTAGAAGAATATGATATCAAAAAAAACCCGAGCAGGAAATAATATGACAGCTCTTCAGGTCTCCCGAATATAGACAAAGCATCAAATGAGAGAAACCACAGATCACACCATGGTGGGAAAAAAAATGCTTCAAACCTTATAACATGTATTGATGAAATTGAATCATTTCACTGACAGGAGTCAAACATGCAACATCTCCTCTATGCTCACTCACCCAAACAACCCTCAGTTATACTTGCAAGTTGGACCCTCAGAGGGCAGCTGGCTACTCTTCCTCTGAAGTATCTCAGGTAAAGGTTCTCAAACTCATTTGGCCTATCACCCCCTTTTCCAAAAAAAAAAAATTATTTAGCATGCCTCTGGGAATCTACTTTCTGCAAAAAGGTAAAGGGTTCTTTAATGATTTTTTAAAAATTTGTGTCATTTCAAAAAATACAATTTTTTTAAATGATGTATCTTAAATTTAATAATTTACTACAAATATGTGAATTTTTTTCCTGCATTGAAATTTTGATGATGCAATATTGCATCATGTAAATGTATAGTATTGTATTATAAACAAGTCATTAGGCATACGTATTCCTGACGATGCATGCTGGACTTCTTGACAATGCATGACATGCTTGCCTGGCAACATTTGCTTATTAAGACCTGTTGGCACACTTGACCGCTGATCAGTTATAACTTGCATTTTGTGTGTTTATTTGGAAAATGATGTAAGCACTACATCTTTAACTGTTACACAAAGATGAAACATGCAAATGGTTTTTGAAATTTTTTTCTCTTCTTTCCTTATGTTTCCATCACTTCCTTATTTTTATGCAATGTCCCCCAATTGTACTTGAGTCTACTACCACCCCTCAGATCATTCCAGTGCTGCCCTATGAGGATGGTATCGAGAACCTCTGAATTCTAAGGGTAATCTTGATGGGTTGTGGCTCCTAATAACTGTCATTCACAAGTCCCCATCTGATATGCTCCATGACTTTAATCAATTGGTTAGCATCAGTTAACTTTTACAAAAAAGTGTTTGTTGAGAAAATAGGAAGAGCATTTACAAACAATGCCATGAAACCAAGAAGCATATTCACTCCTTTTTATATACATGATCCCTTAACTTGTTGTTTGTCTTTTGCCCATGACATTAGGGAGGTGATGCCATGACATGCAAGTGGATTGAATTTAAATGAGGGAGGGCTATACAAGGTCACCAGCCTCACTTTCTCCTCCAGAGCCATCTGGGTGCAGTGGCCAGATGTTCATCAGGATGACTGGAGATGGTCCTCAGGAAAGTGTTCTCATGCTTAAAACACAAAGGTAATGAGATAGTTTAGTACACTTCTAGCTTAGATCTAGCAGGTCACATAGCAGTTATGATGGCTCCTCACCAACCTCTAGGCCATTATCTAAGACAGACAAGGTGCCAGCTTGTATTGGTAGAGGAAGTTCCATGCACTAATGAAATCAGTGATCCAATCCCTGTCCTCATGAAATTACTGTTAAATCCACAGGTGAACTGTTTTGCTACTACTAGCTTCAGTCATCAGTGAGACCATTCTGGTGGATCTAATGGATTCCTCAAACGCACTGGTTACTTGGATACCACCTCTCAGAATACATCTGCCTAAGTAAAGCTTCAAGAACTGGGATTTCACTGATTATTCTCTCTATTACATATGTTTGTATTCAGTCCCTAAATATCTGAGCTATGAAATCTTTGGCAGAGAAATTTTCTTCAAAGACATTTTTCCTATTAACTTTTTAACTATACATATTTTTCCTGTGCAAAAGTTTTTCAATTTTATCTAATTGAAATTGCTAATTTCATTTTCTGTGATTACCTCCATCCTTTATTTGTTAAGAATACTCCCTCTAGTCACAGCTTTGAAAGGTATCTTCCTAGCTTCTCTTCTAAATGTCTTTACATTATATATATATATATATATATACATGATACATGTATTTATATATGTTAGTGTGCGTACATATAGGTATATGATATATGTATATAATATATACAAAGAGAGAGAGATCTGTATATAATCAGTACATTGCACATTTAGATTATGTATTCATTTGGAGATTATCGTGGCATATAGTATAAAATGTTAGTTTTCTCCCAGGCCGTTTTCAAGTTTTCAGCAGTTTTATCAATTAGGGAATCATTACCCTAGTAGTTGATGTCTTTGTGTTTATTGAACACTATGTCACTGTTTGGGTGTGTTTGTCTTTTTTGGTTAATCTGTTTCATTGATTAACTTTTCTATTTTGTTGTTGTTCAGTCATTTTTCAGTGGTATCTGACTCTTCATGGCCCCATTTGGGGTTTTCTTGCCAAAGATACTGGAGTAGTTTGCCCTTTCCTTGTCTATTCCATTTTACAGATAAGGAAACCAAGGCAAATACAATTAAGTTACTTGCCCAGGATCACACAGCTAATAAGCGTCTGAGGTCAGATTTGAACTCAGCAAAATAAGTCTTCATGGCTCCAGGTCTGGCACTCTGTGCACTATGGCGCCATCTAGCTGTCCTTTTCTTGAGGCCGAATAGTTTTAATGATTACTGCTTACAGCTCAGTTTGAAACTTACTACCAGGTCCCACTCCTTTCTATTGTTTCTCTTATTTCCTTTGAGATTCTTTGTCATCTTGTTATTGCAAATGAATTTTATTTTTATGGTATCTAATTCCATAAAGTAATCCCTTGATAGATTGATTAGTATAGCACTAAACCTGTAAATTAATTTAAATAATAACATTTGTATTTTATTGGAACAGCCCAATAATGAAATTTTCTGTCTTTTCGATTTTATCTCTTCCTTTATCGTTGAAAACAGTGGTTTGTAGTTGTACTTGTGTATATCCTGAATGTGTCTTGGTAGATTGACTTCCAGATATTTTATACATTTTGTAGTTATTTTGAATGGTGCTTCCTTTTCTATTTCCTCTTGATGGATTTTGTTAGTAATGTGCATAAAGGCTGATGATTATTGTACGTTTATTTTAGATCTTCTACTCCAGGGCACCATCCTGCCTCTGTTCTGTCTTAACTCAGTCCAATTAAATGCTCATTTAAGAAAAGACTACTCTGTGTGAAGCTCCATGCTTGGTTCTGGGGATGTAAAGATGAAATTTGACAGGATCTCTGGCTTCCAGGAACTTAGTCAGTTGACAAGCATTTAATAAGTGCTTTCTGTATGCCAGGAATTGTGCTAAGCATTGAGAATACAAAGAAAGGCAAAGACATACTCTCCTCAAAGAATTCACAATTTAATGGGAGAAGACAAGCAAATGATTATGTACGTACAATATATTTATAGTTTAACTGAAAAGTAATCTCACAGAGAAGGCAGTGGGTGGAGAAAGGGAACAAAGGAGGCCAAAAAAAGGCCTCCTTGCAGAAAGTGGGATTTGAGTTGAGTCTTTAGCTAGGAGATGAGGATGAGGAGGGAGATTATTCCAGACATGGAGGCAACTAGTGAAAAGGCACAGAATGGAGCAATAGTTAAGTAAGCTAATGTAGCTAGAACATAGAATGAATGAAAGAGGATTAAGTATAAAACCAGAAAAGTAGGATGTGGAACCAGGTTGTAAAGGATTTTAAATGCCAAACAAAATTTTATATTTGATCCTTGAGGTAATATGGAGCCAATGGAATCTACTGAGTGAGAGTGGGGGTGGGAATAGAAGTGGGGGAGAGGGGAGGGGTGACATAGACGTGCACTTTAGGAAAATTTGTGCTTTGGTAGCTGAGTGAGAGATGGGAGACATGAGAGAGGGAGTCCAATTGGAAGGCTATTGCAGTAGTCCAGGAGGGAGATGATAAGGGTCTACACTTGGGTGACAGATGTGTGAATCTAGGAAAATTAACATCTATGAGGGGTATTAATGAAGACAGAAATGATAAAACTTGGCAATAAATTGCACATGTAGAGTGATTACAAAAGAGGGGTCAAGGATGACACCACAATTGTGAGTCTGAGGGACTGGAGGATGGTGGTGGCCTCAAGAGGAGTATGGAAATTCAGAAGAACATATAGGGAAAAAGATAATGAGGTATTGTTGGAGGAGTCTGTGGGGGGAAGAGTTGTTGAGTTTGAGAGGACTATAGAATATTCAGCTGAGATGTCCAAAAAGCAATTGATAATGTGGACCCAGGAGAGAGATTAGGGTTGGAAATGTAAATCTGAAAAATCCTCTTTATACAGAGAATATTGAACCTATGGGACCTAATGAAGCAAGAGAGTATAAAGCAAAAAAAGAAGAGGGCCTGGGACAGAACACTGGGGGAACCCAAGGTAGTAGGCATGATCTGAATGAAGATGCAGCAGAAGGTACTGAGGAATGGTCAGAAAAGTAAGAGGAGAACCAAGAGAAACCAAGAACCTAGAGAGGAGAGAGTATTCAAGGAGATATGTTGATCATCTACGGCATCAAAGGCTGTACAGGTCAGGAAGGATGAGCCATTAATTTTGTGAATTAAGATATCACTGATAATTTTGGAGACTAGAGTTTCAGTTGAATGATGAGGTCAGATGCTAGACTGCCAATGTTTTAGAAGAGAATGAGAAGAAAGAAAGGTGGGGCACCTATTCTCTCAAAGAGGTTAGCCAAGAAGGGGAGGGAAAATATTGAAGGATTTCAAGGATAGTACAACCGAGTGATAGTTCATTAAGAATGGGGGAGACATTGGTGTGCTTGTAGGGTGCAAGAAAGGAAATAGGAAGTAGATAGGAAGAGACGGAAGATTATAAAGAGTGGAGATGATAGTAGAAGCAATCTACTGGAGGAAATAGCAGGGAATAATACCAAAGGTTCACCTAGAGTTATTTGTCTTGGTAAGGAAAAAGACCAGCCCTTCATTCAAGACAAAGGTAAAAGAGGAAATATGAAACAAAACATGTCTGAATGATGTGAGATGAGGAGGAGGGGAAAAGGGGGGCTTCTCAGCTAATGGCTTCAATTTTTCGGTGAAATGTGAGGTCAGGGCAAGGGTGATATGGAGGGTTGAGAAGGAATGAAAACGTTTGGAAAAGCCACCGTGATGGGCAGGATAGTATAGGGAGGTATAAAAGGATTGCATTGCTACTATAAAGGTCCATCGAGATAATGTAATATAAATTTGTAGTGGATCTAATGAGCAGATTTTTTTTTTTAATTTTCTACAGCTATATTCAGAAGTGAAGGAATAGAAGTAGAAAAAAATAGTAGGAGTAATCCAAGATCTGGCAAGATTTGATCTGCAATAAGACAAGACAACCAGAAGTTTTAGTGTAGAGGACTCTGTAAAGTTAACTGATTCACTGAGGCATCATGATTAGGAAGGTTAAGAAAGTGTGGCATGGGGCAATAAGATGAGAGGTCATAGTGAGAACAGAGGACAGGGTTCATAAGGCAGAGGGAAAGTTGGCATAATAAAATATTATGATCAGATAAAGGAATGTTAGAGTTCAAGAATATGAGTGTGGAACACTTGCGGGTATTGGCAAGATCAAGGGTATAACTACCTCTGTGTGTAGCTTAGGTGGAGTGAAGAAACAGGTCATGAGAACTG
Organism: Notamacropus eugenii; assembly: GCF_028372415.1. Lineage (NCBI taxonomy): Eukaryota > Metazoa > Chordata > Mammalia > Diprotodontia > Macropodidae > Notamacropus > Notamacropus eugenii. Next base: position 338,642,111 of record NC_092873.1, on the reverse strand, counting down.
TGTGTGTGTGTTAGTCCTTCATTGCTAAAGAAGACCATGCCAGAGAAATGATGACATGACTTGCACTTGAGTTTGTTTTGAGTGAGGGAGGGCTGTGCAGGTCACCAGCCTCACTTCTCCTCCAGAGCCATCTGAATCCAGTGACCAGATATTCATCAGGATGACTGGAGAGGACCCAGGATGAGGCAGCTGGGATTAAGTGACTTGCCCAAGGTCACACAGCTAGTGAGTGTCCAGTGTCTGAGGTGAGATTTGAATTCAGGTCCTCCTGACTCTTGCACTGGTGCTCTACCCACTGCACCACCTAGCTGCCCTTCATGAGAACTGAGTAGATTTAGAAACTGCCAACTTAGGGTAGTTTAGCAAACATCAATACATATGTTTAAGTCCCCTGGGAAAGATAAGTCGCCTATACAAATTAAAGCATGATAGAAGTCCAAACAGTGTTAACTGAGATTTAAGGAAGACAAGATCTCCTGACTGGGAACAGTGAGAGATTAGAAACAGATTCATGGAGAAAATAGTACCTGAGCTAATGCTTGAAAGAGATAGGAAGATTTTAACAGGTGGAAACAAGGACCTTGAGGTGGTTTTTGCAAAGACACAGAAGTGGGAAAGGAAATATTGAGATCAGAAAATTACAAGTTAGTCAAGTTTGACTGAAGTGTAGAGTACATGAAAGGGAATAACGTGATAAGGCTAGATAGGTAAGGTAGCTAAGAGGGCCAGATTGGAGCATCTTGACTGTTAAGTCAGATGGGGAGCCTCTGAAAAGTTTGTATATGACCCACACCTTTACGGTCCGACTTTCCCTGTGGGCATGTCTGCGGTTCTAGAGGAGAAATTATTCTTTCTCCAGCAGAGGAGCTTGAACCCAGATCTTTCTGATTCTTAGGTGCTCACTGCCCACTATACTAATTTACCATAAGAGTGCAAAACAGTTCTAAAAACCACACCTAGTAAGCTGCATGGAGTTGAAAGTCTTGAGTTGTCCTTGGGGAAGCGAAGGCAGAGGCTTTTTCATCTGCACCCAAACCAGACTTCTGTTCCCATCAAAAACCTTTTGGGTACCCGGGCCTTCGGGCTAACAAAAATAAAAGGTTTAAGTTCTCAAGGTGGTGGCTACAAGTGTCTGAGACATATTAGTAACAACATCCCCTGGGTTAGCAGCCCGTTGCTCAGACATTTAATGATCCTATAATGCACAATCCTGTACATTGGGCGTCTTCCAGCTAGATCAAAGAAGAAGATCCCTACCATCTTTTCCCATGCCCCTTTTGTGATATTGATATGATACCCTGGCTAGAAGACACACATTTGGGTAATGGGTGGGTGGGTAGGGGGATTGCCACTTTGTAGTCAGAAGACCTAAGGTTAAGTACTGGTTATGCCACTGTCGGGGTGACCTTAGGAAAGTCACTTCCCCTTTCTGGGTATGTTTTCTCATCTTAAAAAATGAGGAGGTGGAACATATACTGGCTCTGTGGCTGAGGATGCTATGTGACCTCTCAATAACTCAAGCAATTCTCTAGGATCACAGATTGCAGAGCATTTGCAGATATACATTGGTAGAGGCATCTTCCTCACTGGGAAACTCTGTACAAATAGGCACACACCTCCAAAAAGAGGAAGTTGAATTCAGTGATCTTCAAAGTCCCTTCTAGTTCCAATATTTTGTATTTCATTGGTGGTGTTTAGCTGGTTATATACTCAGTTGTTTTCCTAGGTTGGGCCAACCCAATAGGACCATTTAGGCACAGAAAATTTGGAGGGAATATTATGCAACTGGGAAGGCAGACCATTAACTGGAGTAGGGTGATCATGGCATTGTACAACAATACCAGCATCCAGACAGGCATGACTTCTAGTCCAGGATTGGCCTCCCTCCTCATCCACTTCACTCTGGAGGTCACTGTCTTCCACATTCTCCTCTCCTACCTACTTCACGTACTTTCTGAATATAAAATTCTGTGTCCTGTCCCACTACTGATCCGCCCTGTTGGCTAGCTCCAGTGCTTGTAGACATTTAATGAAATTTTTGTAAATAATTTGTAAATGACATGAAAACCAAAGGTCAGAGGCTAGAGTGCAATTCTCTCGTAGCAGGAGGGTGATGGTATCCAACAGAAATGTTTCCCTCTTATTTGAAAGTTTGGACTTCTCAGACTCCTGTTCAATTGTCAAGAATTCTAAGAAATGAATGAGAATTGGACTGGGGAGGAGGGAGCATTTTACTTCTCATAATTGGGAAAATAAGTCTTTTGTATCTGGTACCCCTTAGAGCACGTCTCAGAGAATTAGGATGGCTCTGATTCTCCCCTTTCCAAAATGACAATGAGCAGAGGCATTTACTCTGTTCTCCTCTCTTATCCCCAACACCCTCATGCATTCTCACACACATAAGCCCATCCTCTAACAACATAGAGTATATGTACGTTCATTATCACTCTCCTCCTCTTCCTGTCCCCCGGCACTCCTTCCTCAATTTTCCCTAAGGAAAAGCCACAAGATCCAAGGAAAGAGCTTTTCTAGGAAATTGGTTTGTGCCAAGAAAGAACTATAGGATGGTACAGAAAGAACCCGTTGGGCTTTCCCTCAAAAAAATAAAAATAAAAAATTAGATTATTTTTCTTAAAGGGAAAAAAATTGACATTAGCTTCCCTATGGGGCCATTTAGCCCCAAGAGCCTGGTATCTGAAGATGATAATGGGAGTAGTTAGTGGAAAATCAAAGAAAAAAAAAAGACAGCCCACAAGCCCCATGCTTGTCATAGAAAATTAAAAAGAAATCTAGACCTAAGGGAAGACCCTTCACTCCTTGCCTCTGAAAGCCTTTTCATCAATCAATCAACAAGTATTTATTACATCAGTCACTATACTAGACATTGGGAATACAGAAACAAAATGAAATAATTGGGTTTAAGTAGCTTATGTCCTATCCATGGAGATAACATGTATATAAATATAAACAAAATATCAATGTAAATTGCAGCTGCTGAGATCGTGAAAAATTTTATGTAAAATGTGTTGATTTAGCACAATTTTGAAGGAACTAGGATTAGAGGCAGCAGTGAGATGGAAGTTCATTCCAAGCATGCCACCCAGCCAATGCAAAGACCCGGAGTCAGGAGATGGAAGGAGGAAGGAGGAAGAAAAAGGCCAGTTCTTCTGAAGTGCAGAATTCATGAAGGCAATATGTTTAATGATGCTGTCACAGAGCAAGGCTGATTATGTTTTCCCTTAGGCTTCTGGGGTTGCTCTGGAGGTGAAGGCAATACTCTTGTGGCTTGGCTTTTGTTCTCAAAGAGGACCATACTGTCATGACTTCAAGTGAATTGGATTTAAGTGAGGCAGAGCTGTGCAAAGTCAACCAACCTCACTGTCTCCTCCAGAGACAACTGGGTTCTATGGCAAGATATAGATCAGGATGACTGGAGATGGCCCTAGATTTAGTAGGAGACCTTGGCCTTTTTAAGTTAAGGTCTTTCCCAGGTCTCAGTTTGTCTGGGGCAACTCCCATTCAGTGATTAAGGTTAGGTAAGAAGAAATAAGGCAAAGAATGACCTCTTTTCCCTAATGAAAAAAAACCAGTCTGGAAGGAGAAGACCCGCAGTGTTTCTGGCAAAATCATTGCTATTTATACTTACTTTGAGCCATCAGAGCCCAAACAGTAACCGTTGGCCTATTATTGGCCAATCAATTAGAGTCAGAGAGATTTTGATTTAAGGCATGGTACTTAACAAAGAAATCTGGGCAGAAAATCCCAAGATATCTTGTGAGGTTTCACTGATCAGAATTTGTATTCCTTTGGGCAGAGTATCCAAGGGTATGATTCCCTGTGTGAACAGAGGGAGAGAAGGAAGGAGGGAGGGAGGGAAGGAAGGAAGGAAGGAAGGAAGGAAGGAAGGAAGGAAGGAAGGAAGGAAGGAAGGAAGGAAGGGGCTTAAAGTCCCATTTCATTATTTTTATCTCATGTTAAGTGCTAATGATTAGCACTCTAGTTCCATTTAACTAGTTAATTCAATTAGCTTTTACAAAGGGTTATTTATTTTGAGGACATAACAAGGACAGAAGTAATAAATATTTCCCCTCAATGGGAGTATACTCTACCTATATTACTTTTGTTCCTGGGGAGAGTGGGCTCAAACTTAATGGCAGTTTCTACATAGCATTTGCCTGCCAGGTTTGCTCCAAATGCAACACAGGTTCTGAGTGATTCTTAATCTCAACTACCACCAGACTGGGCCCTTCAGATTGTTCCTTAGGATCTTGATGCTGGGCTCATTGGCCATAAAAATCAACATGGGCTCTGTCTCTCAGACCTCTGCTTGACATTCTGACTTTTCAAAGCTCAAAAGACTGTAGCCTTCCCCAGTCTTCTTTACCTAAGAGAAAGAAAGAATGGACACAACAGAGATAGAAGCAACAATAAGACCCTGCCCTTATGAGCCATATGAGATAGAGATCTCCTTGGTGAGGTATTTGTCCTTGCATCTTTATTTGAATATAACCAGGCATGAACGATGCTGAGTCCTTGCTTTGGGAAGTGGGAGCCTTTTGAATGAGCTCAGTTTTGACTCCTCAGCTAATCAGAAAGGTTTCCCTTCACCACATTGTTAGTAGATAAGAGCTGGTTACAGAATGTTTGTGCATAGGATTGCATTAGGCAGCACACTACAAATTTTCATTATGAGTGGGCTGTTTGGCTAGATAAATAGGATTTTAAAGGTTAAACAGAAGAGATTATATTTGATCCTAAAAGCAATAGAGCACCATTGTAGTTTATCAACATTGTAGTGGCTCAACACCATCAGACCTTCACTTTAGGAAAATCACTTGGGCAACTGTTTGGCAGATAGATTGAAGGGGAAGATACTTGAGGCAGGAAAACTAATTAGGAAGCTATTGCAATAGACAGGGGAGGGCATAGAGCAGGTGGCTTTGGGAACAGAAAGAAGAGGAGGAAGGATATCATCGAAAGAAAAATGACAAGATTTGGCAAGTGATGAGATATGTACAGAGAGGAAGAGTGAGGACTCAGAGATAATGTGTGGATGACTAAAAAGATGATCCTTGACAGAAATAGGGCTTAAAAGGGAGGCAGGTTTGAGTGGAAACATGATGAGTTCAGTTTTATGGAACATCCAGTTTGAAATATCTGATAGTTGATGTGCAACTGGAGCTCAGAAGAGAGCCTAGGGCTGGAGAGCTATAACTCTGGAAATCATCTAGAGAGAGACGATAATTAAGCCCATGGAAGCTTATAAGTTCACAAAGTAAGAAAGTGTGCAAAGAAAAGAGTACCCAGGACAGAGCCTTGGGATACACTCACAGTTAACAAGTTCAGTATGAATGGTAATTCGGTAAAGGAGATTGAGAAGAAATAGTCAGACATGTAAGGGGAGAACCAAAAGGGAGCAGCATCATAAAAACCCAAAAGAAAGCGTATCTAGGAGGAGAAGGTGGTCAATAATATCCCTTACTGCAGAGAGGCAAGGAGGAGAAGAAAAGACCATCATATTTTGCAATTAAGAGACCATTCATTAGTATTTTGGAGAATGCAGTTTCAATTGAGTGATGGGTTGGAAAACCAAATTGCAAAGGGATGAGAGGTCAGTGAAAGGAGAGGAAGTAGGGGAAATGGGTGTAGTTTTTCTACAAAATTGGTTGGTAAAGAAAAAAGAAATAGCTTAAGGAGGTGGTAGGGATCTAATGAAGGGGTTTTTGTTTTGTTTTTTAAGGATGAGGGATATCTAAGTGTGTTTGTTAGTATCAGGGAAGGAACAAATAGACAGGGAGAGATTGAAGATTAGAGAAAAAGAGGGTATGTCTGTGGGAGTAATGTTTTGGAAAAGAGAGGAGAGGTCTGGCCATGGAGAGAAGGCTTGTTTCTTCATCAAAGTTTCGAGTAAAGGAGGAGAGATCAAAAAATGATGTCAAGAGAGTATGAAGTATGAGATAAGGAGAAAGCGAAAAGAGGGATCCCATGGCAAATAGACTTAATGTCCTCAACAAAGTATAGAGAAAGTAATTGATAAATGGTCAAAGGAAATGAACATGAAATTTTCAGATGAAGAAATCAAAGCTTTCTATAGTCATATGAAAAAATGCTCTAAATCACTATTGATTAGAAAAATGCAAATTCAGACACCTTTGAGGTACCATCTCACACTTATCAGATTGACTAACATGAAAGAAAAGGAAAATGATAAATGCTGGAAGGGATGTGGAAAAGATAGAGACATTAATGCACTGTTGATGAAGCTGTGAAGTAATTCAACCATTTCGCCTTTACTTCACTATCCCATTCTGGAGAACAATTTGTAACCATGCCCAAAGGGCTACAAAACTCTGTGTGTGTGTGTGTGTGTGTGTGTGTGTGTGTGTGTGTGTGTGTGTGTGTGTATCCTTTGACCCGTCAATATCAATACTACGTAGATCAAAGAAAGATCAAAGGAAAAGGAAAAGGACCTATATGTACAAAAATATTTATAGTAGTTCTTTTTGAGGAGGCAAAGAATTGGAAATTGAGGGAATGTCCGGCAATTTCTGAAAATGACTGAACAAGTTGTGGTATATGATTATGATTGAATATTCTTGTGCTATAAGAAATGCCAAAGGGAGTGGTTTCAGAAAAACTTGGGAAGACATGAATCGATGAAAGCAAAGGAGTGGAACCAGGAGAACACTGTATACAGTAACAACAATATTGTAATGACTAACTATGATCAATCTGTGTCCAAGTGATCCATGGCAATTCCGAAGGACTCTTAATGAAAAATGCTGTCTATTTCCAGAGAGAGAAAACTGATGAACTCTGAGTGCAAATAATTTTTTCACTTAATTTTTCTTGATTTTTTTTGCAACTAATAGCTAATAGTAATAATAATTTGTGCAACATAGCTAATATGGAAATATGTTTTGCATGATTCCACATGTATAATTGATATGTTGCTAACTTTTTCAATGAATGGGGGAGGGTTTGGAGGGAAGGAAAGAATTTGGAACTCAAAAAAATTAGATGAATGTAAAAAAAAAAACAATTTTTAAGAAAAAAAAATATTTGGGTGGAAAATATGGTGAGAGGTCCTCAGCCTAGAGGGAGAAATGATGTGGAAGACTTGGAACATCCTTGTGATTAGTGGAGTAGGGAATCAATTAGGGAGATATAAAAGGATTATCATATCTTGATGAGATTAGTTAACAAAAATTTGTCTCCGACTCAGTAACTTGGTCATATGATCTCCTCCAACTCTGTTTAGCAATTTGTGATTACAAATAGAGGAGGCAGATGGTGGGAATAATCCAGAGTTAGGAACTGACAAGGTATGAGCATCAGTGGCACCTCAGGACAGAAGATGCAGGAGCAGAAGACAGTGTAGAAATTAATTAGATAACTATAAGGTCAAGGTTAGAAGGAATGGAAAGTGAGGTTAGCATGTGGGTGATGGCCTGGGAGAGTATCAAAGCATGAAGGAAGTGGACATCATGGTGAGGACAGTGAATAGATTTAGGGGAGGAAATGGAGAGATATGGAATTGTAGATTATGAACTGATAAAAGGCTATTGGAACTTTTGAATATAGCAGTGGAGCCCTTGCGGGTGATGGAAAGATCAAGGGTATAATCATCCCCTGTGTGTAAATAAGAGGAAGTACAGGAGTAAGGCATGGGAGTTGAAAAGACTGAGGAATTGGGAAGTTAGGGACTTTTGTGGGGGCATCATTCAAAGGGCCTTATATCAGGATTCCCTGAACTATCCTCACTCTTGAAGCATTCGTATTAACAGAGTACAGAGGGAAGAAAGATCACAAGAGCTCAAGAGGGGAAAGACCTTCCAAAAATCATCCCTTGTGAACAATAATCTCACAACCTCTCAGACCAAGGGAGGTTACTTAGCAGAAAAGTAATATGACAATCTCTCTCTCTTTGAAAGTGGCTTTATCAACATCCTACTTCACAGAATCTGAACCATTAACTATAAAATCAAGGACTGTTTTGCACACTTGAGGTCTCATTTGAATATTACACGCCTTGTGTCCAAATGTACATACGGTGTTAGTATCACAGACGTAGAGTTAGAAGTGGCATTTGAGGTCATTGAGTCTGATGCCTGATTTTATAAATAAGAATAAAGCCAAAAGAACTGAACCACACTTTAGGAGATAAAGGCCCAGATAAAGCCTAGATAAAGGCACACTTACATGTCCTGCACCTGAAATTACTCCGCATGTTCTAATCTATGCACGTTTTATATATCCCCAGTAAAATGTAATATACTTGAGGGTAAGGACCATTTCATTTATCTTTGTAGTCCTAATATCCAGCACATAGTTGTTGCTGTTTGTTCAGTTGTGTCCTACTCTTCATGACTCCATTTGGGGTTTTCTTGGCAAAGTGGTTGCCATTTCCTTCTCCAGCTCATTTTACATATGAGGAAACTGAGGCAAACAGGGTGAAGTGACTTTCCCAGGGTCACACAGCTAGTAAGTGTCTGAGGCTGGATTTGAACTCAGGAAGAGGAGTCTTCCTGACTCTAGACTCAATATTCTATCTACTGTGCCACCTAGTTGCCCCAGCACATAGTACCAATTTAACAAATCTTCAGAATTTAACCAAATCTCTGATTACAGTGACATGAATATTACATATACACATACACACATTATGACCCCTCTATAATTTAATAGATAATTTTCAAGATTTTGCTATAGCTGAAAAATTCAGTACCCTGCAGACAACAAGTGATGGGCTTCCAAGTGAGTACCCAGTCCATCACCCAGCTGCATTCAAGTCCCTTACAGTTTGGCAGGAACCAGAAATTTAATCCTGCTCCCTTACTACCAACAATGGTTCTACCCCAACCCAGCTTTGGTGTTCTGTACTCCCACCCTGGAGGGCAGCTAGATGGCTCAGTGGATTGAGTGTTGGGTTTGTGTTTGGACCCAAGCTCAAATATGGCCTTGAAAGCAAATCACTTAACTTTCTTAATCCACTGGAGAAGGAAATAGCAAACCACTCCAGTACCTTTGCCTACAAAATCTCATGGACAGTATGGTCCATTGGGTCTCAAAGAGTTGGATATGATTGAACAACTCCCACCCCATCCTCAGCTAAGTGGTATAGAGGCACAAGTTGGTACCACGGATAGAGCCCTAAGTCTGGAGTCAGAAGAATCTGAGTTCATATGTGACCTCAGACATTTACTAACTGTGTGACTCTGGACAAGCCGTTTAACACCTGCCTCAGTTTCCTCATCTGTAAAGTGGGGATCATAATAACACCTACCATCCAAGGTTATGCTAAAACTCAAATGAGATTTGCAGAGAGCTTAGCATAATGCCTGCACATAGTAGGGTGCTTGGTAAATACTTGTCTTCTTCCTTTTTAACATCTGTATCCCATGTATTTCTGAGCTGAACCAGCTCATCCTGGAAAAATTCATGGTTTTACTCAGCCCTAAGGTACACCTTCTCTCCCTGGCCCCCAGAAGAGAGATTACTTTTGTAGATTCTGGTATAAACCAACTTCACTGAGAGGATGGGAGAGGGGCACTGATAGGGAAGTATAGACACTTGCTAGCATAACCTTGGATTTCCTGAGAACAAACTACCTCCCCCTCTTTGTTTGCTTGGACACAGTGAGTCTGAGATACAGATATGGACAATTTCAGCTTTCTGCCTACTCCCCTCATGCCAGATAAATAAAATATCAGTGTTTACCTGGGAGCAAATTGCCCAGCAGGCAAGTTTGCAAAGGCTAATAGTGTTTGTGGGTTTCATGTGTGTGTGTATGTGTGTGTGTTCACACGCACGTGTGCGACTGTGCACGTGTATGCATTAGGAGAGGAGGAGGGGAACCTGTCTGTGTGTGTCTGTGTCTGCATGCCTACCTCTGACTGTTCCTGGCATGAAGTCATTCCCCATATCGAGGGGATTTAATCACTTTGGGGGTTGAGAATATTATTGTTTTAAAACAAACAAGTGATGACAGGAATGAAAGCAGGGTTTTTAAAAACGGATTCAAAGGGTTCTTGAAAGCTGCCAGGGAATACGAATGTGCCTTTGAAGTAGGAAAAGCTCCTATTTGTTCAGTTGAAAGTGGAGTTTGCCTCAATACATCATTTTCCTTAGTAAATGTATGCCCATCACCTCCTCCTCCCTCTCCACACTATTCTCTCCTCTCAGACCCTAGAACCCACCAGGAGAGGAGCTGAGAGTTCCCACCTTCGGAGCAGTTCCTAATAGAACAAACTGGAGAGCTTCTAGGGTTATGGAAGACAGCCCAGGGGTGGGGAACCTGCAGCCTTGAGGCCACATGTGGCCTTTTAGATCCTCAAGAATGGTACTTTGACTGAATCCAAACTTCACAGAACAAATCCCCTTAATGAAAGGATTTGTTCTATAAAACTTGGACTCAGTCAAAAGGCCTCACCCAAGGACCTAGAAGACCATATGTGGCCTGGAGGTTCCCCACCCCTGGAATAAATAGACAGTTAGCTGAGAAGGTGAAGGAGAGCCAGGGAAGAATTCCCCAGAGCCCACAAAAACCCCAATCAACCTCTCCCAAAGTGGCTGCCATGTTCTTTTCTGCTCCCTTGAACATCTGGCCAGCCACAGCTGGCAGACCAGTCTGACACAGATTCCATATCTATTCCTTCCCAATCTTGAGAGTCACCCAAATGCCCTTCCTTCTCACTCTTCTCCATAGCTCTTTTGCCCATTCCAAGAAGGCAAACTCCTTTTACTGTTCAGTGGAGAGTTCCAGAATTCAAGAGAGCTCACTGACCAATTGAGGGTGGCCCTATCATGGGTAGGTGTGGAACCTTCTTTAATAATAGCAAGAGCACAGAACTAGAACTAGTGGATGAACTTTATAGATAAGGGAACATCTTTCTAGTAGTCACTGTTGCCCCTGAATGCTATGGGTTACCTTCAGGTGGGGATAATGAGTTCCCTGTAACTGAAGGTATTCAAGCAGAGGTTGTTTGTCCTGCTTGTTGTAGATACAGGATTCCGAATTTGGATAGCAATTTGACTGGATCCTTTTTTTTTCCTTTTAAGGGCAGTCAGGGTTAAGTGACTCACCCAGAGTCTTACAGCTTGTTTCTGAGGTCACATTTGAACTCAGGTCCTCCTGACTTCAGGGCCAGTGTTCTATCTACTGTACCACCTAGCTGCCCCTGACTAGATCCTTTCTAAGACATTCCTAGGATCTTTCAACTTTATCTAGTCTTCTAATAGATTTTGAGATCCTTGAGCACCAGGACTATCTTATTTCATTTTTTTGTATCTTCAGCACCTAGCACATGCCTAATAAATGTTTGTTGACTTGACCTTGCTTATTAATGTTTCCTTGAGTTACCTGTACTGAGCCAAAAAAAAAAAAAGTGAAGGACAGATCCTTCTCCTCCTTGACTCCTCACCATTGGGAGTTACTTTCATTGTAACTTTTCCACCGCCCCACTCACCCCCACTGCCACATGGGAAATGGTGGGAAGTTCTCTCCTCATCACCACTACTGGGGACAGGCAGTGAAGTGATCTGCCTGGGTCCACCTCTGCCATTCCTCTCTTTGCTTCACATTCTCTCTTTCCCACTCTTTTGTTAAGACTTGATAACTTTTCCTTCCTCTCTCTGACCAAGAAAAAAGAGGGAGGGGAGAGAGAACTAGAGAGCTAGGGGCCCTACAGCTTCATTTGCAAACTAACATTGTTATCCTAACAAGTCGCACTGTCTGCCATCTGTTGAAGGATGTCAGCAGAGAGGGAGACAGATTCGGGGCCAGAATTGCATTATCTCCAGTGGCAAGGAGCATGTGCTCGACAGGGGCTAACTCAGTCATGTCAGAGGGGGTTGCAGTGACTTTGCTTTTAGCTACAGCAAGAGCTGAGATCTGCAGGAGCGATGGACAACAGAGTCATCTCACTGATACAACAGATGATCTGACCACCACTTAGTGGGTGGTCTCAGGCCTTCCAAAAATGGGACGGGGCAGTGTAGGAAACAGAGAAAGATAAAGACTAGGATTGAGATGGCCAGTCTGCATCTCCCAAAAAGGAATCAGGGTAGAGAAGACCAAAGGTATCATCATTCTTGGGAAGGAATCTGTTAAGTATGTTGTTTTCATACAGTTCAATGGATCAAAGTTCTTTGATCCCAAGAAGAGACTGCTGAGGAGGTCTAAAACCCCTAAAATGTAATGAGCTCTCTTGAATTGGGAATAGTGAGTTAGATGTCTCATAAAATCCTCTGCCCCCTCTTCATTCAGGATCCTTAATTTTCTGTATTTTGAAAAACTGAATTCCCACAGGATTGGAGCCATTGAGCTAAGAGGAAAACATGATGCAGTGAACAAAAATATTGGAACTGGAGTCGGAGAACTTGGGTTTGAATCCTGGTTCTTTCCACCTGTGTGACCTTAGACAAATCACTTAAACTTTGTGGGCCTCAGTTTCCTCATCTGTAAAATGAATGAGTTAAAATGAAGGAATGTGTTTTATTTCACTGGCTACATTTGTTTTACTTTTTTTTTCTGAGTGGTGGGGTGGGGCGGTGAGAGGGCAAAGGATAACAGGGATAAGGAAAAGAAAGGCAGCTAAGTGGTACAGTGGATAGAGCACCATGCCCGGAGTCAGGAAGACCTGCCTTCAGACACTAGTTGTATGACCCTGGGCAAGTCACTTAATCCTGTTGAGCTGGAGAAAAAAATGGCAAACCACTCCAGTATCTTTGCCAGGAAGACCCCAAAAGGGGTCATGAAGAGTCAGATATGACTAAAACAACTGAACAACTAAAGGAAAGAAAGGAAAGGAAAGACCCTGGGAAAGTCCCTTAACCACTGTAGACTTGTTTTCTCTGCTGTAAATAAGGGAGTTGGGGTAGTCAGTCACTAAGGCCCATTCCTTCTCCAACTCTGTTACTATCATCTCTGGATTTCCTCTGGTCTAACCCCTGGTCCTCTTATGGTGCCCTACCTCTCCAGATGACTGAAGAATTCAAGGGAAATGCCATTCCCCCCTGAGAATAAAGATGAGGAATCTTAGCAATAAAAAGAAAATTAAATAAATAAAAAGAAAGGAAAAAAAGGGAGTCATGTCAATGAAGCATCTTTTTTTGTTTAATGAAGAGAAGAGAATTGAAGGAGAGTCAAAAAGGAGCACAGACAAATGAGACAGCTTTGAAACCTACAAACTGAACTTACCACATACTTAAAATGAAAAGCAAACTATATATAATATAGTTTCCTGTACAATCATGTTTTTCTGTTCTACTAGGTAGATGGGAATGGCCATTTACTTTGGTGTTTATTAAGTTCAGAATAAAAATAGAATTAAAAATGTAAATGATGGGTTTAGATTATATGGCTTGAGAGGTCCCTCTCGCTCTAGGTCTTTAACCCTAGAATCCTGTGACCCTTGGACAAGTGCCTGAATAATTCCCAGGCTCCATGCCCTCATCTGTAAAGTGAATGAGTTGAGTTTGATGATCTCTGAGCCTGTGATCCTTATTGTCCTGTTGAAATGGGTAGGGAAAGGGAGTATAGCTTTCAGGAGGTTGCAAAAAGAACTTAATAGACTGGATTAGAAGGAGGGAATTGTGCTGTTTTCTGGTAGAAAGAAGTACCAAAGTACCCTTTGGCCAATAACTGGAAATTGAGGGTCTGCCCATCAACTGATGAATGGCTGAACAAATTGTGGTATATGAATGCAACGAAATACTATTGTGCTATAAGAAATGATGAACAAGCCAACATCAGAAATACCTAGGAAGATTTATATGAACTGGTGCTGATTGAAATTAGCAGAACCAGGAGAACATTATACACAGTAACAGTCACAGTGTTCGAGGACTGTGATAGACTTAGCCCTTCATACCAATGCAAGGACCTAAAACATTCCCAAAGGACTCGTGATGCAAAATGCTATCCACATCAAGAAAAGAACTATGGAATCAGAATGCAGAATGAAGTAGACTATTTTCTCTTATGTTTTGTTTTGTTTGAGTTTTTTTTTAAGATTTTTCCCATTCATTTTAATTCTCCTATGTAATATGACTAATGTGAAAATGTGTTTAATAAGAATGTATGTGTAGAACCCATATAAGATTGTATGCCATCTTGGGGAGGGAGGGGGGAGAGAAGGAGAGAAAATTTTAAACTTATGGAAGTGATTGTTGAAAACTGAAAACAATTTTTTTAATTTTAAAAATTAAAAAAAAGAAAGGAGACCCTTTAATCCAACTTATTTCTCTCTGTGCTTTGCAGATGATGTCTCGCCATATTTCAAGACAGAGCCTGTCCGGACTCAAGTGCATTTGGAAGGGAACCGCCTGGTGCTTACATGCATGGCAGAGGGTAGCTGGCCCCTGGAATTTAAGTGGCTGCACAACAACCGAGAACTAACTAAATTCTCTCTGGAGTATAGGTAAGCCCCATTCCTGTGCCCTCCTTCATGTCCTTCTCCTTCCAGCCAATCATTGGCCACCTTGCTCTTTGGCAAAAAGCATCATGATATCTAAGGGATAAATTCAGGGTAACCTGGAATTTAGAGATGGAGGACCTGGGTTCAAGTGCTACCATCTGACTGTATGACATTGATCAAGGGATTTCCCCTCTTTGAGATTCAGGTACATCTTCCATAAAATGAGGGAGTTCAACCAGAGGACCTTTCTAAGGTCCCTTCCATCTCTAAATCCCTTGATCCTATGTGGGGCAAGCCCCATCTTCCAATGGCTCAGCTACAGTCTCATTCCCCACTGAGCCTCACCATTTTCTCTTCTTCATAGTCCCAGTCAGTCAATCCTTACCTGCTCTATCCATCAAGAGAACCTTATTTCTCGAGGTCACAGCCCCCTCCAACCCCCTAACTTCCTCTTGGGCTCCAGTATTAGGAATATGTCCACTGAATCTTGAGACTGGAATGATTTTTGTATTTGGTATTATCTTTCCATCTGTAAATTCTTTTTCCTCCTCTACTTAACATCCGTTCATACAAAAAAAGCCCATGGATTCTTAGCCACTTCCCTTAATTGAGAGGCTCAATGACATCTGCCAAACTTGGAGACCCAGGTTTCGCTGCAACCCAGGAGCCTGTTCTCACCCAATCTCAAGACAAGGGAAGATCAGTCCAGGAAATGAGGTTGATATGAGTGGCAGAAGAGGTATATACCCAAAGAGTCTGCCTCTCTGTATATGAAGGTACTACTAGATGGCATCAGTTCACTAGGATAGGCACTGTAGGCTTATTTGAGGAGACATGACAGTTGCAAATGTAGGCATCTTCCATCCTCCCTCTCTGGGCAGAAGAGGAAAACCTGAAGGGAAGCCGGAGTGGGGAGAGGGAAGACCAAGGCAAGCTTACCCATCCTGGCTCAGGACCTAAATCTGAGCCAGGGCCCTCCGGCACTTCCTTTAAAGACTTTCTAAGCTCGCTCCCCCCTATCTTCTCATCTCTGCCATGAGAGGGTTGCCTGGACACAGGCAACCTGTGGCAGGCAATTAATTCCAAGGTTCAATGTGCACTAATCGGTACTGTCAGCATCATTCAGAGTAGTGATTACCCTGCACTGGAGAGGTTGGTACAAGTTGGTTTCCAGGGCTAGGGGAATGTAAATGAGAGGTGTGGGGATTTAATTGCTTGAATGAATGCAGTCCTTCCCAAGAAAAGAAGAAGGGTAAAATTGGAAACATCTCTAAGGGGATGGGAAAGGGAAGGGAGTAATGAGAGAGGCTCTTGGCAAGCAGGCTGCCTTCTAGCCCGCTCTGTGGGGGAGGGAACTGGGCCGGGACTAGGGATACAAAAATCAAAACTAGTGGAAGGAGTTTTGCATTTGGTGTCAGAAAGATCCAGGTTCAAAGTCAGCCTCAGATACATGTGGATGATCCCTAGGCAAGTCACTTAACCACACTGAGCCTCATTTTCCTCAACTGTAAGATAGGAATTATAGCGTCTAGCTCACAGGGCAGTTCTGAAGATCAGATGAGATAATGTATGCCAAGTGGTTTTACAATCCTGCAGGGCTACATAAATAGGGCATAGGGGCAGGACTTGTGATTTCATAGGGATTGGGAATTCCCAAATGAGAAAAATCCCTCTACCAATGCAGGTCATCATCTGCTCCACAACTTTTGGTCTTAGACCTAGGACATTAAGGGTTAAGTGACTTTTCCAAGGTCATACTGCCTGTCTGTGTCACAGGTAGGTGTTCAACCCAGATTTTCCTGGCTCTGAAGCTGATTCTCTGTGCACTATAGCATGCTGCCTCTGATCGTGTAAATGTGAACTGTCATTTTTCTTATTATGGGATAACACATACACCAAGATAGCCAATTATCTGCCAGTGGGCAGCCCTAACCAGGAGGCAGGAGAACTAAGTCAAGTACTGGCCCAAGGCTCTACAACACTTGGCAAATATCTGATCTTTAGGGTCTCCTTCTGTAAATTTGAATTGTCTCTCTGGGAGAAGAGGAGGAAACAGAGGGTTATCTGTGTATGAGACGTGAGTCTGTCACATTTTTGTGGGACAGTGGGCTCCTTTTTCCTCTACCAACAGAGTAGCTTATAACAAAGAAGATGGAAAAGAACCTTCCTGGGCATGCAGAAGAAACAGGTGCTAGCAAAAGCTTTGCCTCCATCAAGCTATATGACCTTAGGCAAGTCACTACCCTCTCTAGGATTCTGCTTTCTCTTTTATAAAACAAGGAGATAGGAATCTTAGGGTCCTTTTTAGTTCTGACATTCAATGTTTCTATGCTCATCGGCCGCACCTCCCAGCTCTCTAGGGAAGAAGGAGATGGGCAGGGACAGTAGTCCTCAATTTACAGAAGGGAAAATTGATCATATTCTCTCTTAGCTGGAGAAGAAATAGGAGGAGAGGGATTAGAAATCAGAAGTCCTGACACCTGGACAATTACATCCTCCTCTTGGCTAAACTGCATTAAATTCAATTGCATTTCCCACTGCCACCCTCTGAGAAAGAACTTTGCCATCAACTTTCATATATATGGGTTTATGATTCTTGGAGTTGAGAATGGGGAGGCTGGATTGGGGTGTGGGGTGGAATCTACTAAAGATAAAATTCTATGTATATGATGGGGTGGTAGTGGTAATATGTGTATAATTGTATACAAGTATGTCCAAGCAAAGAAACTATACATATAAGTGAACAGAGAAAGATAAGATGAGATAAGATAAGATAGACAAGTAGACAGATAAAAAGGTAAAACCTTTATTAAGCACTTACTACTTATGAGGGTGAGTGCTGAGAATGTAAATGCAAGACAGATAGTCCCTGCCCTCAACAAGCTTACATTTGAATGGGGGAGGATAACACATATAAAGGACCTTGGAACCCAAAGAGTTATAAAACCATATAAAGCTACAAAACCCTTTGTCCCCACAATACCATTACTAGACTATATCCTAGAGATTTAAAAAAAAAAAAAGGGAAAAAGACCTACATGCATGCAAACATTTGTAGCAACTCTTTTCGTGGTGACAAAGAATTGGAAATTGAGGGGATGCCCATAAACTGAGGAATGTCGAAACAAGTTGTAGTATGTGATTATGATGGAATTCTCTTGTATTATACTGTAACATTATATTATGATGTATACTATTATATAAGAAATGACAAATATGATGCTCTCAGAAAAACCTGTAAAGATTTATATGAACTGATACAAAGTGAAATGAGCAGAACCAGGAGATCATTGTACATTGTAGCAACAATGTTATATGATGATCAACTGTGAATAACTTAACTGTTCAGCAATATAGCAATCCAAGACAATTCCAAAAGCCATATGATGAAAAATGCTATCCATCTCCAGATTAAGAACTGATAGAATCTGAATGGAGATTGAAACATACTTTTTTTAAACTTTTTTTCCTTGTTTTTTTGTCTGCGTTTTCTTTCACAACATGAGTAACGTGGAAATATATTTTGTATGATTGCATATGTATAACCTATATCAAATTGCTTACTTTCTCAATGAGGGGGTGAGGGAAGGGAAGGAAGCAGAAAATTTGGAACTCAACATTTTATAAAATGAATGTTAAATTGTTTTTACATCACGAAGCAGAGCCTATTATACCAGGGCTACGGTCATGTTTCTTTTAGCTTTTCCTTTACAAATCTAAGGCTGACTTGATGAATATGTAAAATTCTAAGGAAAGTGAAGAATTCATTGAAGGCTTGTATGCCGTTATGGATACATAGATCTCCTTATTTTGTTTTGTTGTAACTTAATGAAATGTTATATATCTTTTTCAGAATACTAAAACAAAGGAACCTTTGTGAGGGAAGGGAATGGTTTACAAATAGCCAGAAAGTGGAATGGAGGATAGGATCTAGAAAATACATGTAAGATCTTTTGGTCCTCCCTTTGTACCAGAGAAGAAGTCTGAATTATTATGGTATTACAAGATAAAATATATTGATATTGTACAGTACTGTATACATATTTTATGAATGTCTTAGTTTCTAAACTTTTTCTGTATCATCTGTGGTTTCCACAAAATTCCCCAGAAAATGCCATTTTATTTCTTATGCCAACCCCCAACATTTCAAAATTGTGATGGAGAAAGTCACTATGTGGAAGGGATAACTATAACTATATATGACTTATGAGAGTATGTGCTTATATCTTTGTGATTATGTGTTAATGTGTGGATGCATGTGGTCAGAGGCAGCAAGACATAGTGGATAGAGTGCTTGACCTGGCATCAGGAAAACCTGGGTTCAAATTCCACCTCTGGAGTTATGATCATGAGAAGTTTAGGTAAGCTCCCTGTGCCTTAGGCAATTTCCTAAGTCTTAGGAACTGCCTAGAAAGGAAACAGACTTCCCCAAAGACTGCTTGTTTGGTCCTTTGCAGAGAAGGTATGGGTTTTAGGTATGGCAAATGACATCCTTTCCAACTCTGAAATTCAGTGACTCTTAGCTTCTTGTAAGTAGAAGTTATTTCATTTTTTTATACTTACATCCTCAGTAATTAGCATAGGGCCTGGTACCTTGTAGAAGTTTAATAAATGCTTGGCCATTAATTGATTATTCTTAGATGGAGTGTGACCTGCATTGATGAAGGGAATTCTCACCTTGGGTGTTCCCTTCCGTGATGAAATCATTTATGTGATATTTTTACTATATGGGGTCACAATAAAGTATTGTGATTGATTTTTACAAACATACCAGAATTTAAACATCCACTTCTTAATCACTGAAGGTAGTGGTTCATTTATTTCCCAGCTTTCAGAGATTTTTTTTTGTCATGTCTTCAACAATGAACTTCCCTAATTCCCCTAGTGAGCGAAAGTTGTGCAGTCAAGTATGCTGAACTAAGCTGGCAGAGCTGGGTAATAGCATTATTGGTCAAAAATGAAGTGTAGCCATACAGGCTTTCTGGGGAGAAGAAGACAAACATTTATAAGTTCCTGCTATGTAGCAAAGTGGATAGAATCCTGGCCCAAACTCAGGAAGACCTGAGTTCAAATGTGACTGCAGACACTAACTCTGTGAACTTAGGCAAATCACTTAACCCTGTTTGCCTCAGTTTCCTCATCTGTAGAAGCAAATGACAGACCATTCCAGTATCTTTGCCAAGAAAACCCCAAATGGAGTCCTGAAGAGTGGAACATGACTGAAATGACTGAATAACAACAACATTCCAAGCACTGTCCTGAAGCCTTTTCTCAGCATGTTACTTACAGTGGCAATATTGTGGTACACTGGAAAGAGGGAACCTGAGTTCAAATCTCACCTCTGATTTTAATACTTTGGGCAAGTCACCTAACTTCCTTGGGCCTCAGTTTTCCTATCTTTAAAATGAGATGGGGTTAGACTTTACTATCACAACTAATGGTCATAGAAGGCCTAAGGTCTGCAGTAAATATGGTGAGAGAGGTTCACAATCAATTTATTAACAAGAATTTATTAAGTGCCTACTATGTGGCAGGCACTGTGCTAAAAGTAAACACATTACATTATACACACTGCATTATATCCATATATATAACCCTGCACAGATAGCAAACGCACACACACACACACACACACACACACACACACACACACACACACACACACACACACACACTATGTTCATTGTGTTGCTTTGCAACCGAGCCCTTTCCTCATCCTCTGCTCCAGAGGACAAAATGTCACAGGTCTAGTAGGGCTCTTCTGTGGGGTGGGGTAGGATAGGGTGGGGGCAGGGCAGGGAAGGTAAAGACTGAGAAAAAGCAGAAGGTATTTTGTACCTTCCTTTTCCCTCCTATTTTCCACCATTAGAATTACACTTAGCACCACGTAGAAAAGGGGAGAACATAATCTTGCCCAATGGGCACATATTCTTTTCACTTAAGTTAAAATTGAAAGCTTAGAAAAATAGACAAGCTACATTATCAATTTTAAAAGCAAAAATCCAGAGGCCATCTCATTTGTCCAACTGGCTTCATAAGGAATGCAGTACCAATTTCTCTCTTTATGATTATTGATAAAAAAAAAAAAAAATATGTTGAATGCATGAAGTCACTCCCTAAGGTCTTGTGCAGAAAGGGAAGAATCATTGAAAAATCTCCAGTTTTGACGTAACTTGTGTGTGTGTGTGTGTGTGTGTGTGTGTGTGTGTGTGTGTGTGTGTGTGTGACTTGGTGATCATGTCATCCAGCATGTGTCGGAAAAATGAGAAGGGTCTATAATGAGCAACTGCATCTGTCCTGTACTCCTGATGGTTAACAGTTGTTCATAGACCCTTCTCATTTTCCCAATGCATTTTTCACCTCATGGCATTAGTTGATATTTTGAGTATAGGTCTCCTTGGTTGTTCTCATTGCTGCCTTATCTCTATAGCTTCCAATTCCTACCTTCCTTTCTAGGGGTGCCTGGGACCAGATTTTATCCACAATCCTTAATTCCTATATAGCCCCCAAATTAACCAGTACTCACCCCAAAATGTAAGACACCCCGACCCCCAGAATATGAATACTGTCAAGGGAAAGAGGTGCATAATAGGGGCAAAGGGAAGGACTGAATGACCCCTGAATTTGATATCTTCCTGGTTATCTGTGGTTTTGTCCTCAGCTGCATTTTCAAGTTCTTTCCTAGTGGAGCTACCATTTACCATTGTCTGTGATATCATTACTGGGGGAGGAGAAAGATCAGCAGAGGTAGAAAAACTCCTGAGGTCTGTCTGACTCTAAAAAGGCCAAAATGGGATCAAAGAGGCAAGAGAGGCAGGCTTCTTTGGCACTTACCAGAATAAACCTTCTTCATCTTCCATGCATTCTATCTGTGCCTCATTTTGGAAGCAGAAGAGAAAATAAGGGAATAGTGAAGGAAGGAAGAAATAAATAACAGGGACAGCAATGGCCTGGCCAGGCAGAGGGTAAGGATGACATTTATTTATTCACTGAGGTCTTTCTTGATCACCCGTTATCTTCATAGTGCATTGCTAGGCACTGAGGTGGATGCGTAAATAAATAAATAAATGATTTTTTAAAAGCAAGGCAGAGTACTCTTCCTTCTAAGACTTTATAATCTCCCCAGGGCCATAAAACATGAGTACATAAAACAGTCAACTTACAATTCAATTTAATAAACATTTTGTAGAGGGAAGGGACTATGCAAAACAGCAACAATGAGCCTTTATTAAGCACTTCCTGTGTGCTTAGCACTGGGGATATAAAGAAAGGCAAAAATATGGTACCTGCTCTCGTATTTTAATAGGGGAGGGACAACCTGCAAATAACCATGTGCACTCTGGGGGCTTCATGGAAATTTGAGCACGAACACATATCCCCAACCTGCTTCCAGCTCCGTATGGCTCATTGGATCAGTCCTTCCATTTGGTTTTTGAACTAGAAAAGCTGATGATGTTGAGTGCCACATGGGGTAACCATTGAGAAAACAATGTGACTCTAGTTGAAGCTGAGGAAGGAAGGGTCCTTTCCTATTTCAGCATAATGACAGGGCTAGGATCCCCAGGCCACCCTTAATCAGAGACCCTTGACTGATTCTATTTCTTGCTGTGACTCTGAGAGAAATGCTACCATCTGCCAGAGCTCAGACTGATTTCTGTCTTCCCTGGAAGGTTCCCACGCAGTGTCTGCTGGCTTCTTGTGAAGTTTTGGGCTGGTTAGAAGAGCTTACTGGTGTTTCTCTTTGGGTTTCTTGATTATCATTTCATTTTTTTATCTTTGCTGGAATGTTTGTCAGTGAAGTTGGGATCCTCTAGGATATGAGTTCTTAACCTGGGCTCTGTGAACTTAAAAAAATATATAACTATTTTCAATATAATTGTTTTCCTTTGTAATCTTTTGTAATTTTATTTTATGTATTTAAAAATATTCTTGTAAGAAGGGTTCCATAGGGTTCGCCAAATTGCCAAAGGGTTCCATGACACAAAAAAGAGTTAAAAATTCCTGATCTAGGATCTTTCACAGTGAAACCAAGAATCTCCCCTGTAGAAACTTTTCCATTCCAATTGCCATCATCCTAAGTCTCGAACAGATATGTCAAACATATGTTCCCTGCCCACAACACTCTTGAGTAAGGCCAAAATGAGATTAAAATGTAATTGAAAAATGTTTAACAAAATAAGTAAAAATACAGCACAACACAGATAGTGTTAGTGTGTAAGCTATTGGTCACTCCGTGGCTTACAAGGATCCTTATGTACTAGGAGTTCTGTTTCTGTTTGAGTTTTACACCACTAGTCTAGAGTCTTATTACTTCAGACTTAGAGGATTATAGCAGTCTTATAACTGATTTTTGCCCCCCACACATCACAGACAATTTCAGATCCCTAAACACCACTTTCATCATATCACTTCCCTTGCTCAAAAACCTTCAGTGGCTCCCTATATTTATTTATCTACTGGCATAGTAGATAAAGTGCCAGGCCTTAAGTGAGGAATATGTAACATGTATATAGACAAGAGTCATTCAGACTCTTTGGCCTGGAGTCAGGAAGACTCATCTTCCAGAGTTCAAATTCACACACTTACTAGCTGTGGGACCCAGGGCATGTCACTTAACCCTGTTTGCCTCTGTTTCTTCATCTGTAAAATAAGCTGGAGAAGGAAATGGCAAACCACTTCAATATCTTTGCCAACAAAAGGAATGCCCTAATAAGAGAAACACTACTAAGGAGAACCACAGTGAAAAAAGCAGCAACTTTGGATGTAATGAAAAGACACACTGGCCGATTGTGCAAGAGACAGGATACATGGAGTTGATCTTTCCTCTCTGTCCCATCATTGTCTGCCTTACTCAAGTCCACTGTTGTCAGCTCTTTGTCATCACAAAATAGGAATGGGACTGAGGTACAGAAGAGAATGATGCCTGTCAATCAGAGATTAGTCATCTCGATATACTGAGGTATATGAAATGACCCTCTTGAGCATAGCTTCTGACATGGGACTCAAAGAGATCCCTGGAGTAGACCTGCACAACCAATTTCTGCCTAGTATCAGGTATCCTCAGGTCCACTGCACAGATGCCCTCTGGAACAGTCCAACCCCGCCTCAGTGGACGGGGGTTAGAAACAAGGACAGACTCTTCCCAAATTGCTCCTTCCCACGGCTGCCCCATCCCCATCATTGCTGAGAAGTCTGACCTCCAGCATGCTTAATACAACCCATTTACATCTGACTATTACCAAGTCTCTTTTGAGATTTAATATGATTCAGCTAAGAGTTTGGACATCTTGTCTGGAAATTGAAGGCTGCTGGTGGGAAAGCTGAGGTGCTAGCACTAGTTATGATGGGCATAAATCAAATTTTAATAGAGATGTACATGGCACAGAGCCAGTGTACTCAGGCAAAGGAAAAGTTGTAATTAAAAGTTTAGAAATGTACTAAACCTTAGGGAGGAATGGTGAGGTAGGGAGGGCTGGAGGGAAGGGAAAGGTTACTCCCTCCTTCCCATCAAGCGTGCTGTCCTTCTGGTGACCGAGGACTGATCTTCCTCCCACTGCCAAGCAAGATGGGAAAAGTGATAATGACAAAGGGGACCAAGTAGTCCCCCAGGAAGGCTCCCTGTACAAACTTGCGCTGCAAAATAGACTAGTGGTGAGACCACATGTTGAGACCATTCTAGAGGAGTCAGGAGATGAGTAAAAATACAAGAGCATTAGGGAGGAATCTGCCTCAAAAGTAGAAGATACCAAACTTGGTCCCAAAGCTTGAAAATATTCAAGCAGATGTGGATACCAAGAAGAAATTCCCTAGACCTTAATGCCAACTCTAGTAATGTCTTCTGGGAGCTTTAATCATAACCTTGAGAAGATACCCTTTTCAGTTCAAAGCAGAAATTCCCATTCTCGCTTTCAGGATTGGACAATTTTCTTCATACTGAGATTCACTGAGCTGCCTTTGAGCTAAAATACACCCCTTCCATTGAAACCGCATCCCCCTTTCACCGTACTACCTGATCTGGAGAATTAGAGACTTGAATCAAGGTGCTTGACTAGGAAATGCTAGTTTTGATGGGATCCTGATTTCCAAAAGGGTCTAATGGCACAAAATAGGTTAAGACCTCCTGATCTAGTCTGCTGACCTCATTTTCATTTCAGAAGACCTGTGTTTCTAGTCCTCGGTCTGATATAACCTTTCTGCAAACTGAAACAAATCACTGGTATGCTTTGGATCTGAGTTTCTTCATCTTTAAAATAAGGGGATGGTGGCTGTCTCATCAGAGATTAGTAATAATGATGCCAGAATCAATGAAACATTTTTAAAATGCACAGTAGAAAACAGAAGGACATTGAGAAAGAAAATAGACAAACAGGACAGATTTGAAACTGAAGTATTAAATATAATACATACTTTTAAAAACAAGTTATACCTAGAGATTCATGATTTCATATACAATTCTCTCTTTTCTCTTCTTTGTATATGGAAATGTTAGTTTTTGTTGATGTTTCTCAAGTTAAGTAAAATATACATAATACACACTACATGTATGGATATGTGTATATATGTATATGTGCATATATGTGTATACAGTTAATGTGTATACATATGTGTGTTAGTCCTTCACTGCTGAAGAAGACCATGCCATCAGAGAAATGATGACATGCCTTGTACTTGACTTTGTTTTGAGTGAGGGAGGGCTGTGCAGGGTCACCAACCTCACTTCTCCTCCAGAGCCATCTGAATCCAGTGACCAGATATTCATCAAGATGATTGGAGATGACCCAGGATGAGGCAATTGGGGTTAAGTGACTTGCCCAAGGTCACACAGCTAGTGAGTGTCTAGTGCCTGAAGTGAGATTTGAACTCAGGTTCTCCTGACTCCTGCACTGATGCTCTATCCACTGCACCACCTAGCTGCCCAACATATATTTGTGTATACACATGTGTGTGAGTATATATGTATACATGTGTGTGAATTTGTTGTTCAGTCATTTCAGTCATGGCTGACTCTATAATCCCATTTGTTTTTTTCTTTTTTGGCAAAGATCTTAGAATGGTTTGCCATTTCCTTCTTCAGTTCATTTTACATATGCGGAAACTGAGGCAAGCAGGGTTAAGTGACTTGCCTAGGGTCACACAGCTAGTAAATATCTGAGGCCTGATTTGTACTCAGGTCTCCTGACTCCAGGCTCAGTGCTCTTTGCAGTGTGCTACCTGGCTGATAGAAGGATGGATGGATGGATAGATAGATAGACAGACAGACAAATAAAATGAAGGGGGTTAATGAAATGACTTCTAAGATCCCTTAGTGGCAGTGTGACAGACAGAATGGATAAAGTTGGATCAGGAGTCAAGATTCTTGCCTCTGGCACTGACTGTCCTTGGGACCATTTGTGGACCACTTAACTCCCAAGCCTTGGATTCTTCATCTGTAAAATGATGCTACTAATTTCTGAAGTACCCACTTCACAGGGATGTTGTGAGGTTCCAGGTATGTAACACATTTTGTGAACTTTGAAGCACTAAATTTCTGGGACTCTGATGTTCAGAAGTATGGAGGGAAAATTACTCTCTCTGACACAGATCCACGACTTCACTGCAACTTAGATACAGCTTCATTGGTCAAACAGCCAGTCAGTGTTAGAGTCAGGCCTTGGGCAAAAGGCTTCCCAACTCCAAGGATAGCTTTCTCTCTGCTCTGATTATCCTTTCCTACCCTAGCAGGCTATGAATCTGTGAGTTTTCTAGCCCATGTTGCTGTCAGTTCCCTTGGCCTTCACCTCTCAGCCTCCATTCTCCTCTCTGTAAAATGGAATTATTCATCATGCTTCTTCGAGGAGATGTTGTAAGAATCCATGAGAGCTAACTTTTTATCCACAGCACATACAATAATGATTGCCCATGCTTTTCGTCATTCTGACAAAGGGGTTAAGAGCCCTTCATCTCGTCTGTCTGTCTCATTTTTCAGATAAGGAAACTGAAGCTCTGAAAGGAACTTACCCATACTCTTACCAGCTTCCAGTATATTGTACTTAATGTAGTCCATTCACACCTGACTATTACCAAGTCTCTTTGGAGATGTAATACGATCCAGCTAAGAGTTTGGACATCTTGTCTGGAAACTGAAGGCTGCTGGAGCTGACAGTTCTTTAGCTAGAATTAGTTATGATGTCAGTCAATCGAAAAATAGTTATTAAGGGCCTACTATGTGCCGAACACTATGCTAAGCACAGATGGGCATAAATCTATTTTTAATAGACATGTATGAAGCAAGTCTAGCAGCAGAGATTATAATAATAGCATTTACATACTACTGTAAGGTTTGCAAAGCACATCGCAAATACTATCTGATTTTATCCTCAGGTAACATTCTCATTTTATCCTCAATAGGATTAGAATCTGGGTCTCCTGACTCTGGATGCAATATGGTCTCTCCTAACTGGAGGTGGAAGAATACTATCTTCTTTTAGCGGGTCTGTTTGCATAGCCCAGGAAGAGAACCCACTAAGGGAGAGTCTCTAAACTAGCTTGCAGTATTCCATTTCCTTTCTGGCATGGGGTGGACAAAGGCCCGAGAATGAGGTAATAATCTCTCCTTCCCCCAGTCCCCATTCTCTTCCCCTCTTCCCCCTCTCTTCATTTTAAAGGAAAGGAGAAGAGGTAAAACCTAAGCCAGCTTACCTTTGAAAGCATAGGTTAAAGGCTTTTGTGGATATCACCTACAGGAAAGATAATTTGGGGGTGTAATCCATAGATTGTTTTCCCCCTGTTCCCCATCCCCAGAGACCTGCGAATTGCCTGTTTCACTGAGGCCTATTATTAGGACCCACAGATATGATTCAGTAATAACAGACCTTTGTTACGAGTCTCTAGGGTTGAAGGCTCTCTCTCCATTTTGGAAGAACCAGTATGGTCTAGTAGAAAGAATGATGGACGAAATTAGAAGCTACCTAGATTCAAATTCCACTGCTGGTACCAGCTTGATGACCACAAGCAAGTCTTTGAGACTTCTTTGGATCTCAGTTATCTCACTAATAAAATGATGAAAGATATCTCTGCCCTAGGAGAATGAGGTACATTTTCCCCAGGCATCCTGATTTCTGGGCTCATGTAGACCAGGTTCAATCTAGTGAACACTGGTTTTTAAAGAGAGAGGGCAGGCTTTTCCTTATCATTACTGCTAACTATGCTCCCACCTCCCACTCTGGAGACAATCTTTTAAGCAAAGCTTAGGCTTGGATCATGTCTAGGGCCTTCCTGAAAAAAGAGTCACTGTTCCTTTTAAATAAGGTACTCGGTATACAAAGAAGGTTAGACAAAAGACAGATTTTTATTTCCTCCACCATAGAAGAAATGCTTAAAACACAAAATAGTCATAAATGCACATTGACCAATACTTAAAATATACAACAATAAATCCTTAGTTCTACTGTACTCTTATGGGATGTTTATACTTAAAAACATCAGTGAAACAGTTTGAAGCCTGAACAGCTATTTCATTCGCCCTCACCTTCGCTTCTGCACTGTTTGAATAATTCACTGGTGAATAGTTCACCCAAGTTTCATATCTTCTAACAATCCAGGGTTAGGCCTGGGCTTATCTTCCTGTTTGTAGTTTTCTTTTCCTCCATGTAACATATAAAAGATTCAGGAGACATAGTTTCTAGGTAATTAATCATTTTATTGATCATGCTAGCAATAATTAACAAAAGGGCTATGGCATTCTCAAATGCCAAAGACCCCCATGGAACCCACTCAACACATATTCCCTTGGAAGCATGACTGTTCCTGAAGGTGACAATCAACTATGATTAGTTAAAAAGAATGAAAGAATGAATATTGTAATAAGAGGTAGGCTTATTCTAATGGGGAGGGGGGAATGTGACTGATCACTAAGTCTTGGTCAAAGAAACTTATCTATACCCATATCCTCTCATCTAGGGTAATCTAAACAAAAGGGGAATCTATTTTTACCCAGACCTAAGTAAAACACAATAAAGTAAAATAGTAAGTAAAACAGAATATATCAATTCACCTAAACTAAAATTTCTTTACCTTTTGAACAGATCTGAGTTTTCCTTCTCATTATCAGCCCTCCATCTCAAAGGCTGCCTGAATAATCTACAGGGGCTAATTTCTGAATGAGTAAGTAGAAAAGAGGAAAAGCAGTAGACCTAATTCAAGAACTGGTTATTAATATAAGAAAGAAATAATAATTTCTCTCATCTGAGAAGCATTTGTAGCAGCTGCAGAGCATCTAGCACTGACCCAGGAATTGTTGAATTCTAAAAGTAGCCATCAGACTTGAAGAACCCATCTCTCAGAATTACTGTTCAGTCACCTATGCTCAGGGAAAGAAATATAAAGCAGAAGAAGTTGCTAGGCCTTGAGAGCCAGTCTTGGGCTTATGTGTACAAGGACATGCTCTCTCTGCCATATGCAAGTGGTTACCTGAACTGTTGAGGAAGAAGGGAAAAAGAAATCTCCCCCTTCATCATGGAAAATCCAAGCAAGAGCTGTCAGAGTCCCAAGCCATATGTTCAGAAGAGAGTGTGGGTAGAAGTTTTTACTCTCATTAAAGTCACCCAGTTGCAGGCTCTTTGATATATAGCCCATCATCCCAATCCTCAAAGGGTGGAGAGGAAAATGGTATTTGGGGACAAACTAGAAACCTTTATTTAAGCATGCTCTTTATCAAGAAACCAAAGTATGTATCTCAATACATAGAAAACACCCATCACTGGAAGTTGCTGTGGTGCAGGTGCATCCCCCTATCTACTTCACAAGAATGGCCACTATCAGGCCCAGTGTACCTACCTAACAGATATTTTGAGGAACCAGTGTGTTCGTGTATGTACCATGCTTTGTAAAGCTTAAAATTTGATGTGATTGAGTCATTATTTTCTTGGGGGTCCTGGGGAAAAGGGGTATTGAAGAAACAGGAGGAAAAAAATCAAGGTAAGTATGGGGGTCTCCATGATTAAGGGGCTGGAGAGCTATGGAGACCATCCACGCAGCTAGCTGGCATTCATTTTCTCCTTCCCATAACTGTGCAGTAATTATGCTATTAAGAATAATAAGTTCAAAATATAAGGCAAGAGGGGAAAAGGAAAAGAAAAAGTCCCTAAACATGCGTCTGTTCAGTTTCCATAGCAACCCCTTTGCTAACTGACAAAGCCAGGAATCTCAGGTGCTCTTCCAAGACCCCTGGCTTAGGTAGGAGGCAGGAGGCCCCAGAAAAGCAACTGGAGCTGGGCTGGGACAGTAGGGAACCAGGAAAGGAGCATGTGCCCCCTGCATGGTCACTCTTTGTATTGAAAAGCTCTGTGAGCATGTCGTTCATTTTGGTGTGTATCTTAGGCCGTATCCCAAATGCCTTTTATCAAAGGGATGTAGAACAGTTTCTAAGAAGCAACATTTGGAGAAGGGATCAGGAGAAAAAAGGAGGGAGAGAGGATTGGAGACTGGGGATAGGGGAGGAAGGTCCAAGCTCTGCCAGGACTGCTCATCCTCTGAGGATCCCAGCTCTCCAGTTCTCATCCCAATTTATGGAGACTCTCGTAGATTCCTGCTCTTCAACTTTTTGCCCCAAAGGCCCCTACCAGAGACTATTCCAGCCCCTACCACAGGCTTCCGAAGGTAAATGGTCTATGGAAAATTTCCCAAAACTCATGAGTTCCCTTTAATGCTTACAGTGGGAAAGTTGAGCTGTTACAAGTTGACTTTAAGAACCATCTCAAATGCCACCTCCCTCCATCCACACAACTGGAAAGAATTCCTCCCTCAACTGATGTGAGAGCATTATATATTACAAAATGAACATCCTTTAATCTCTATCATCTTTATCTAGAAACGTAATATAATTGCACTTGCTAGATTGTAAGGTCCTTGAAGGCAGAGGGTATATCTGTCTCTTTATTTCACCAGTACCTATTGTGAACCCACAGAGATGACCCACAAAAAATGTTTGAACTCAGTGCAGATTGAGAATTTTTTTGGAGAGGGAACAAGGCTAATGGAGAAATTTGTTTTGCCTGAATGTACAAGTTTGCATAAAGGGTTTTATTTTTCTTGCCTTCTCAATGGATTGTAACAGGAGGAGAGAGAGAGAAGGTGAATCTTCATGAAATTTTTTTAAAAAGTTAAATGTTCGTTCATGCATTATGCATGGGGACCCATATAACTACAAGTAGATTCACATCTGGTCCAGATGAATGCCCCCCATAGGTAGTACCAGTTATAATAATAAATAAAATAATAATAAATATTCAATATTTAATAAGTAATTAAATTTAATAAAATAAAAAATAACAAATTTCTATGATTTTTCCAGTGATTAGAAAATGTTTTCCTTTGCTCTGTGAGGTAAATAGTACAAGTTTCCTCCTCATCCCAACTTTTTTTTTTTTGCCAGACCTGTGATTTTTATCAGTATAGGGAACTAGTGGTCTGAACACAACTGTCTTATTATGCCTGGCTTCCTTGAACAGTCAGCTCAGATCCTTCCTTCTGCAGGAGGACTTTCCCATTCATCCCAAATGCAAATGCCTTCTGCTTTTAGATTGCTTTCTATCTTTTCTGTATATACTTGTGTATATCCTTATTTATATATTGTCTCCTTCATTAGAGTATGTCTCAAGGAGCACAAGGACTTTTTCTTTTTTTGCGTCTTTTTGCTCAATTCAGTGCCTAATACATTTTGTTGTTGTTGACTCTTATTGTAACCCCATTAGGGATTTTCTTGGCAGAGATACTGGAATGGTTTACCATTTCCTTCTTCAGCTCATTTTATAGGTGAGGAAACTGAGGCAAACAGGGTGAAATTACTTACCTACAGTTACATAGCTTAAGTGTCTGAGGCTAGATTGAACTCTGGAAGATGTCTTCCTGACTGCAGGTCCAACACTCCATCCATTGTGCCATGAACACTTAATAAATACTTGTTGTCTAATTCCCTGCATTCATGCAGATTAGACATTTGTCTAATATAATTTCTCATTTTAAAGGGCTGTCTGGGACACTGAGATATTAAATGAACTGTCCATGGTCATGCAACAGTATATGTCAGAAGCAGAACTCTTGGTCTTCCTGACTCAAAGATCTGACTCTGCTTCCATTAGACTATCTTGTCTCCCTCCTCCCCCTTTTATATCTGAGAAAATTGAGGTTCAGAGAGATTGAGTGACTTCCATATAGCCAGTTAAGTGGGGTATACATGTCCCAAATCAAGTCAGCATCCCTTAACACACAGAATGGCTCCACTTTCTTATACTGCTTTTCAAGGAATATTATGTTTTCCACATTTAATCTTAGCTGCACAGGGAGTCACTGTTTCCCAAACTCCTTAGAGCATAAGAGCTCTGTAGACCAAGCCAGAACATGCAAATGAAAATGCTTGATGTCTGTAATGAAAGTCTCCCAAGGAAAATACTTCTCTGATGAACAGCGACTATTTATTTCCACCACAAGAAAATTTAACATGCAAATTAAGAAAGACTAATAATTTATCACCTGTAATGGACCTATTTGAATGTGTCCTAAATCCTGGGGTCCTATGGAATCTCTAACTAATGCATCTAAAAGCATGCATATAAAATGGATATATCTCTATCCTCTGGGGTCTGTATATGGGGGGAAGGAGGGCTTCTTAGTGTATGCCCATATGTATTATATCTAGAATATGTAAATATATGTAAATATAGCCTCCATTTCTTTTCCCCACACAGCTGGACTGGAAATTCCTGGCCACCTTGAGGATTTGCCCCTGCCTCTCTGCAAGCCTCTTGGATCCCAGCCAGAGGCCAGGAAACTAATTAGATCTTTGATTCAGATATAAGCTCCATCAAGCATATAGCTCAGAGAGCTACTGGAAGAGTTAGTAACAGGCATTGGTTTCTTGGTCTTTATGCCCTCTGCTCCTGCTCCCCCAAATTCATTCATTAGTCACTTCTCTACTGCATGGGGTAAGGAATGGCATCTCTCCCCATTCCTTTTATGAAACTAAGATGAGTCTTGGGCTATCCATTTCCCCTTACTCTACTGAGGAATGAACTGGTTGTCACTGTCAGTGTGAACTAATCTCCCCTACCCTGTGCAGTAGTCTTCTTACAGCAGAACAACTCATTTCCAGAGATGTCAAGACCCTGGTTGGTGTTCCCCAGCAAAATGTGGGAAAGGACTAATCCCTAGATCACTGGGATTGATTGGAAGCAGAGTTCTTCCTTCCAATCTGCAATGTTCAGACCGTGATAGGATTCATTCATTCATTTGTTCATCAAATATCTATGAAGCTTATACTATGCACAAAGCAAAGGAGCAACATGACATAGTGGTTTGAGAGCCAGTCTTGGAGTGAAGAATATCTGGTTTAAAGTTCTGCCCATGATAAGTTAGTTGTGTGAACATAGTCAAGTAACTAAATCTCTCAGGGACCCCAGATAACTCTTTGAACCCATAAATTACACATGCAGCACTCATCTAAAATGGTGAAGTGAGATCCCTATACCAATGAAATCGTAGTATCAGGATTTAGACCTAGAAGAGCTCATCTAGCCCTTTTTAAAAAATATATTTTTTTTTCAATTAACAAAATTGTTATTTTATCTCTCTATTTTATCTCTCCCCTAGTTGAGAAAAAAGAAAAACAGAACCCTTGTGACAGATTAATAACAGTAAAGCAAAACAAATTCCTGCGTTGACCATTATCTAGAAGATTAACGTCTTATTCTATACCCTGAGTCTATCACCTCTCTCTAGCAGGAGGTTAGTACCCTTATTTTACAACTGAGGAAAAAGAACCATAGAGAGGTTAAATAACTTGCCCTAGGTCTCATTGGCACTAAGAAGTGTAGCACTTGAACCTAGGTTCTTTGACTCCGCACTTTTTCCAGCATGCCACATGAAGATCCAGACCAAAAACAAGGTACAAAGCCAGCTTGCTTCTGCTAGGAGAGGTGTAGAAGGGTATTAAGAAGCCATTTTCCCCAGTTGGATTTAGAACGCTTACAGGCAGTGGCCGAGATGGGTTGATTGTCCCAAAGCAAGCTAGATGGATGGTAAGGATGCCAGGCTACTGAGAAAAGGTTGAGGGGGGGGCGGAGAGGGGGGAAGAGCCATAGCTGCCCCACACCACTCTAGAATAATACAGGCATATCCAAAGATTTCCACAGGTCCTTGAGTAGGTGACATGTTTTATTGTTCCTAGGTGTGTCCAATTCTAAGTTTATTTATAGAGCTACACCCAAGGCCTCTCATATCCAGACTCCTGCTCTTGCTCCAAATACCTGCATATGCTGACTTATCCAGCTATAAGCAATGTGCAGCATGGCTCTCATCTCATAATTTTTCTACTTTGTTATTCATCTGCGTGCATAGAAAGGAGGGTCTTCAGAAAACAAAGATGTGTGGATCAGGGACCAAAGCTAAGTAATACATAAATTGGAGGTGAGGGGGTGGGGTGAAGTTGAAGTTTCCTGGAGTAGCAATTATTTCTTTCAGCAGAGAATCCAGACAGATGAAAAAAAAAAGAAAGGGAGGAAGGAAGTGATAAGGAAAGAAGGGAAGGAGGAAGGGAGCAGAGAAGGGGGAAGGGAGGGAAGGAGGCAGGGGAGAATATGGGAAAGAAGGAAGAGAGAGAAGGGGAAGAGAGGAAGGATTTAATAAGTATCTATTAATGTGCCAAGCTCTATATTAAGTGCTAGACACACAAATCAAAAGATAATCCATGCTTTCAAGGACCTTACCTTCAAATAGGGGAAGATAACACATTTGAAAAGTAGTGACCAACAAGTTGAGTTTTGGTTTGGAAAACTACAAGGATGTTGAGTAGAACCATAGAGATGGACAAGCCCTTCCTAAGACCAATGACAAAATTGACTTCATTGTCATTGCAGAACTGAAAGGAAAATGGGATATAAAGTTATGGCAAGATGATTGTTGGGAAGATGGCCAGGGAGTGAAGTGAAAAACATTCGTGGGACTAGACCTATGCACAAAGGGCCACAAAGACAAACACTAATAATGAAAAGATTACATCCTCCAGGGCAAAGTTTCTGGTCTGGAGGCCCAGAGGATGACTGCAGAGTGGAGAAGCAAGGGTGGATAGACTTGAGTCTCTGTAATACAGCAGGTATCACAGATCCTGACAGCTATTTAGGTAAGACCCACAGGCTGGTTTCCCCTTTATATGGCTGCTCATAAGAATGAGCTATATAGGACTTGCTATTAGATATTCAGTGGTGAGAGTGGCTTTCAGGTTTCCATGGGAGAGTTTTAGAGAAAAGGATAGAATGTAGATAGTAAAATCTATTGAGGATCCAAAAATCTCTTCTACTTTGCCCTTACAAAATTTTATGCCAAAGCTACTTAGAAGGAATCAAACAGATTAACTTCATTGCTTTTGAGTGCCCCTAATTCTACAAAGTCAACTGGGTGACACAGTGGATAGAGTCAGGACGAATCATGTTCCTGAGTTCAGATCTGCTCTCAAACACTGACTAGCTGTGTGACCCCGGGTAAGTCACTTCACCCAGTTGGCCTCAGTTTCCTCTTCTGTAAAACAAGCTGGAGAAGGAAATGCCAAACCACTCTAGTATCTTGGTGTATAAACCTCAAATAGGGCAATGAAGAATCAGATATGGCTGAAACAACTGAATAACAACAAATCTTAGAAGTAGGAATGGGAAGTCACATTCAAATAATCAACAGTTATTGGGTACCGAAAACATGTAAGGCACTGTCTTAGGCACTGTAGGAGAAGATAAAATAGTATTTGCACAGTCTGTGTTCTCATATGGTAAAAACAGAGGCAAGATATATGCATTCTTATTTTTTGGTCTTTTTTTCTTTTGTACCTGTGATTTCATCCATGGAGGGGACTCCCAATATGGAAACTCTCTCCACCAAAGCAGATCAGCTGCTCATCTACAAGTCATAGTCTTAGAGGTAGTTGAAAGGTTAAGTGATTTGTCCATAGTACCTGAACCTAGGGCCTTCTGCATCCAAAGTTGACATTCTACTTATTGCCTCCAAATAAAATGGAGCCACATAATGTTTTTTGACGACTAGCTACCTACCTCCCAGAGTTATTGTATGCAAGCCTTAAAATATTGCAAAACACAAGTTATTGTTATTTCTAAAGAGCCAAAAGACCTGGGAGTGCCAGGCCTAGAGGCCTGAGGGCTACCCGAGTCCTACCTTACCTGTCCCAGGTCTTCGGTTGGCCAAACCGGATAAACGTATGAGAGAAGAGACTTTCCTGAGTCGAACAAGGGTTAAGCTTTATTCAGGGTCCTGGTTACAAGTGCAGGGGGAATTCTTCCTCAGGAGGGAGCGAGGAATCTCCCAAGAAGGCAAAGATCTTATAATAAGAGACTGGAAGCAGAAGTGTAAGTGGGGAGAGAGGGGGAGGGGAGAGCGAAGAGAGGGAAACGGAGCCCTATGTCCTGTAAGGGCCCCTTCCGAGCTAAGAGAGCCTTCAGGCTTTCCTGATCCTAATTAAGCTCTCCGGCCACATAGTTTGCACCTGAATACCATGCCTGTTAGATAACAATAGGTGTGCCCAGATCCGGGACAGTCTCGAGGGGGATGCTCCTCCCATCACGTTTCTCACAGGAAGAGGCGGAAATACACGAGATTGCTCAGTCTCACTCCTCGATTCCCTGCTGTTTTCTGGGGGGCCTCATGAGAACTCTAAGATTTAGAAGTTCCCACCTTTACCCGCCCGAGACTGTCCACATGGAATTGAGCTTCCACCCCCAACATGGGAGTACTGAAATGGAGGTTTCTTAACTAACTGACTGCCCCACTAAGCTGAGATGAAAGCCCCCTTATGGCATAGCCTCCTGGCCAAACAGGGATATGTAGCTGTGGCCCCTGCTTGGGCCTCACCGACATTCATTAATCCCCTGAACATCTGATGCCAGCCTATGAGGAAATAAGTAAAGATCAATAGAATGGGACTCTATCAAATCATGCCTGGCACTAAACTCAGACTGGGTGTGGGCAGGGCCCTGGCATTGCCTATGCTCACTGAGTACCCATCCAATCAATGCCTGCCTGGTACTCACTGATCATAAAACAATGTTTCAAAACCCTATTTGCCTGCTCTCCTCCTTAGTATGAATTAGTCATTATGCTTTATGGTAATTAAAGAGGCTGGAGGCAACGCTATTCCAACCCAAATATGAGCCTGATTGAGAGTGCTGTGCCACTGAATATTTAACCCTTTCAACTATGACCTGTTTCTACAGAAATGTCATGAGGATTCTCTTGGTGCAGAAATAGTTCAGCAAAAAAGCTCAGGGTGAGTTTCTAGGAGGATTCTCAATTCAGAGAAAGAACTGATACTCCATGAAACAAGGGGAAAAAATCAGTTTGGGTTATAGTAAGAGATTTGGGCAGCTAGGTGGCACAGTGGGTAGAGCATTGGGCTTGGAATCAGGAAGATTCATCTTCCTGAGTTCAAATCTGTCCTCAGACACTTACTAGCTGTAGAACCCTGGGTGAGTCATTTGACCCCGTTGACCTCAGTTTCCTCATGTATAAAATGAGCTGGAAAAGGAAATGGCAAACCACTCCAGCATCTTTGCCAAGAAAACCCCAAACAGGGTTACAAAGAGTCGGATATAACCACAATAACAAGAGACTTGTAGGCTAGATGTCAGGAAGGACTTACTAGTGAAGGCTGTGAGAGTATGGGCTGGGTAACTGAAGAATGGATATTTCTTCAATGGAGTTCTTTAAGAGTAAAGCAGCAAATATACACATATATGTATACACACACTTACACATATCTATATTTTAAATGGAAACGGTCTATTGGTGGGACTAGTAATATACTGTTGATAGTGCTGTGAATTGTCCAACCATTGTAGATTTCAATTTAGAATTCATTTTTTTTTTAAGTGACTAAAACTGTTCATGCTCTTTGACTCACCAAACTCATTTCTGGGTATATAAGCCCAGAAAGTCAAAATCAGCAACAAAGCATATACTCATGCTTTTATGTGCTCATTTACACTCATGTGTATATACATATATGTATGTATGTGTGTATGCACACACAAAAAAATATTCATCATGATTCCTAGCCTTGTACCTGGGACGTAATATATGCTTGTTGATTGGGAAACAAAGTTGGGTGCTCACCAATCAAAGATGGATGAATAAACAACATTGTAGAATATCATTGTGCTTTAAGAAATGACACATAGAGGGAAATCAGAGAAAGATGGGAATATTTCTGTGAACTGATGCAGAGTGAAATTGAGCAGAACCCAAACATCAATATACCTAATAATAACAACATTATAAATAAAAAGATCACCAAAAGGAAACTGAACTTTGTGTCATTGAAATAATAATAATGATCCAAAATAGATGTCATAGATCTACAGCAGGAAGGAACTTCCCAGACTATCTAGATCAACCTCCTCATTTTACAGATGAGGAATCTGAGTCCCAGATACATGAAGCGAATTGTCTGAGGTCACATAGACAATATATGTCAGAGGTGGAATTTTAACTGGTACCTTGTGGTTTTAAGAGTCAGTAGTTTATTCTATACCATGAAGCCTCCCTCAACATAAAAATAGTAGATTTAGTAGACCTGAATGTAGTATACATCTTAAGTTGTTTAAATATTTTTCTTCATTGCAGAGGAGAGGTATTATTTTCAGAAAAAAATGAGAGAAATTATTAATTACCAATATGTTAGAGAGATTTAGAACTCTCTCCTTCTAAACTCCTCATTTTAAAAAGTTCAGGACATTACTTATACTGAACTTGCATTAACTCTTCTTGATCTTGGTAAGATCCTACCCAACGTTACAAAGAATTTAATCTAGCCTGCGGAAGCCCATGGTGTTCTGCTCAAGTTTGGGTGGAGACAGATCTTTCTGTTTAGATAGCCCAAGGCTACAGGTGGTCTGACTAGAGTTAATTTCTCTGTCCAAGGGTGGCATGATGTCACTAGCAGCCCCTCATTGCTTCAAAGGGCATATAAACCCTGAACCCCCTGCAGCAGTTGTCTTTGGTCTAAGAGAGATGACCAAATGAGCATCTTTTTATTAATAACCTTCTGATCTTATTAATAAAATGATTAAATTATCCAGAAGCTATGTCTCTCAAACCTTTTTAATCATAACAAAAACAGTGGTATAAAAATATCAACAACACTTATTGTGTTGTTTTTTAAATGCTGTTGGTGGTGGTGGAGGTAGTAGTTGGTGTGTTTAGAGTAAGGTTGTCAAAGGTATAAAATGAGGTAGAGACAATCCAGCCTTAAAGATGACACCCCGCCCCCCCCCAGTCTAGTGTTTCAGTTTAGGAGTGCTGTTTGTTACTGACAGATGACTCCCTTGACAGGCTTGAAGGAGAAGTAGGTCCCCCAACTCAGTGCCCTCTCATTAATATCTTTGACTCTCCAGACCTGCCCCTGTTTCCTGTGAGCATGGCCAGGAGCCAAGCTTAGCCTGCCCTGCCATGAAAGAGCTTCGCCTGTTCCTATTGATCTGGATTAGGCCTGTGGTCAATGAGATCGATGGCAGCCTTACTGAACTCTGGGGCAGTTAACACAGTGACAACCCAAAGTCCTTGGTTCAGGGAAGGGCCTAGGGGATACTGCCAGCCCTGTGACTTTCTGGGTCAATTAGCTATCCTCAATGAAGAGGGATGGGGACTTCATTAAGCTATTATCCATCAGTTTGGCAATTCTTACAGAGACTTCATGGAACTAAAGACAGGCTGGGAAAGACGGAGGCTTGCAGAAAGACCTAGCTTTCTACAAAGCAGCAAGTGGGTAAGAAGGAGTCCTGGAGTCTAAGATGGCCATGAAGCCTAGCCTGCACTGGTCTGTATTCAAGGGGATTAGAGAATGGAGAAGCAAGAGCCGTCCATCACATTGCTATCCTTAGCCTTTCTGAAACATCCTCAGAGTACTACTATGGCCTCACTCATACCAGCTTCTGTGGGACCATTGCTGGGGATAATCAGCATTGCCCTGTGATTTCTATCCACTTGTGATTTCTATCTATCATTCTCCCTTTGACCATAGCAGATCCACAAACCACATCCCATGGGGAATAATCATGCCTTCAGCCTAAAGATGGGCCCAACATAAGTGTCTTCCGCTTACCCCAGGAACTCCAAGCCACCCTTAGTCAACATGTCCCCCCATGCTGATCCCCCAGCAGTCAACCACCAACACATGTTAACTTTATATCAGCTTCCCCTTACTAGGCTGTGACCATGAGCAAGTCATTTTACACCAGCCTCATTTTCCCCTATCTGTAAAATGAAGATAAAAACTACCTTGCAGGCTTATAAGGAAGGTGCATGATAAACCTTAAGAGCTATAGAAATACGAATGGACATTTATTGTTTACTGTATGCAAAGCACTGTGCTAAGCACAGTGATGCAAACAGAAAAATAAAGCAATGTCTGTTCTCAAGGAGCTCAGAGTTTCAGCTGCAAGTGAGATGGAGAAAAGTCCCAGGGTCCTAAGGGTGTATTGGCAAAGATAGTAATGACCCTTTTTCAATGCCATTTCCATCGATAAAATCTTGTATGTTTCTGATGACGAAGCACGTGACAATGCCTGGAACTGTCTTTTCGGGGATCTTTAGTAGCTGTGACTGCAGCATCCATAGAAGCAATTGCTAGGCCTCAACTTCATAGAAGTTGCTTCTTAGGATGATGGCCAAGGGAGCTTTGATGGAAGGGAGCAGCTAGCTGCCAAAGTAGATCGTGTTGGACTTTAGGTCAGGAAGACCTGAGTTCAAATCCTGACTAACATAACTGACTAGCTGTAGGACTTTCAGCCTCCATTTCTTCATCTATACTATGGAGATAATAATAGCAACTAATCCACAGAGACAGTGTAAGAAGCAGATGAGAACAATATATGAAAGTGCTTTGCTAACCTGGAAGTGTTATATAAATGTTAGCGGTATAATTATTATCAACCCTAATCATCGTCATTATGGAAGGGAGGGGCAGTTTGCTTTCACTCTTGGACTCACCTGTCAGTCGGTGATAGTTGGTCAACAGTCATCTTTGGACCACAATCCTGTTCCTCTCAGTGATAGCTTTGGGTAGTGGGCCAGAAGCAGGGCTAATGACGACGAGAGGGGCACGACTTTTCCCAAGGCTCTTGGGTATTGGGTCATCTCTGCTGTGTGTAGGTGGTGGTAGTGGTAGTTTGATGGCCATACCTTCCCATCCTCATGTGCTCCAGGACCATTTATTAGCATCTGATGGAAAAGGAGAATCAGAAAAGCTCAGTGAGATCTTGGATGCGTGGATTTAGACCCTGGGGCCCGCTGCGTTTGCCTTCATTTTTTAAAAATTCTTATTCTGTTTGTTTTTTAGTGATTTAGATGAAGGACTATTGAGGATCAGTCTAGAATGCAGTGGGAGTATTAAGTTGTGGTTGTTGCTTTTTTTTTTAAGTAAAAAGAAAAGAGAACAAAAGAGGCCACTTTTCAATCACACGAGTCTCCCCCTCAGAATTTTTCCCATTTTTCCCTCTCAACCTCTCTCACTCTTTCTCCCTCCTTTCTGTATCCTGGCAGTTTTTTTTTAATCCCATTCAACTCTATGGGTACTGGAGCCCTCCAGGGCTCCTTTGTGCCAGGCTGCTGGCACAGGTCTAAAATCAGCCCTGACCCTCTTCATGCTGAGGGAGGACAAAAAAAGAAGCCAAATTAAAACAAACTGATAAAAAGCCTCTGTGGAATCAACCCTCCAGGAGCAAAGCCTCCCCCTCCGATTTGGTTAATCACCAGTGGGCAAGGCCAAGCAGGAAAACCGATTTATTTTCTTAAGGCTATTTTCATCCATTCTATTTACCAAAGGGAAAAGCAGACTTTAATGGCCTCATACCCCCAAGGGCCAGGCGGAACAGCCTCCTAATTAG